>NC_090749.1:57059350-57076850 GCF_036898095.1 Palaemon carinicauda
ACTCCCCGGTTGCTTTCTTTTCTTCGGAGAAGGTATGCAATCCCTTTCCCTCTGTTTAAGCCTTGGGCTTATCCCTAAGTGGTTTATCTGAATTAATTTTCGATAAAACTATACTGGGGTGTTACTGTACCTTCCTGTTCCAGTAAGTCTGGTTCAAAGAGGGACAGAACAACAGAGTTTTTTAGTCTGAGTCTGTGTTTGTCTGGCTTGGGGTAGAGTCTCCCTCGCTGGCCTGACACAGACAAAGGTGGCTTAGCCTCCTTAGGTCACTACCGAAGGTTTCTGTGGATATTATTCCTTCTTTTGTGATCTACCAGACTAGTCCTTGTTGCTGTTCTCGGGGGAGGATAAGTTTCTTTCCCTGGGAGTAGCAACACCTTCCTTGCTTTGGTGCTCTGGGAGCTGGCAAGTATTGCTGGCCTCCGCCCCTTGGATCTCCCTTAGGCTAAGATGAGTTTCTTGGCTGCGGGTGATCCGTCACTAAAGCAAGGTTGGTAGGACCCTCTTTTGTCCCTTCCCCCTCTATCTCCGTAATGGCCGAGCCATTACAGTACTGTACGTCATTCTACATCTGGACCTAGAATAGGTTAGGATGTGGAATTGACTCAGTCCCTTGCCGGCCGGCAGAGCTGCCGGCCGGCAAGGGTCTTCTGCTTTGAGTGCTGCCCGGACCTCCCTTGGTCCCTCATCCATGCCGGCCTGCAGAGTCAGACGGCATTGGTCAGGAAGCCTGAATTAGATTCTCCCCTTCCTTATTTGCACTCTTTCGGATTGCCGGGCTTGGAGGTAGTGTACACTCTTATCCCGGCATCCATTCTGTTTTTCTTCTAGTGCTGTACCCGACCCGGCTGCCGGCCTATGAGGCCGGCAGCCGGGCGGTTGTAGTCGTCTGGTTCTTTTGCTGCCGGCTGGCATCGGTCCTGTACCTTTGCCGGCCGGCTAATGTCAGCCCTTGTCTGCCGGTCACCAAGAGTGCGGCCGGCAGCTGGGTACTACCTTGTGTAGTTGCCGGCCGGCAGTCATTGCCGGCCAGCAGTCATTGCCGGCCGGCATTGGCTGTTGCCGGCCGGCACTTACTGCCAGCCGGCACATGCATTTGAACCAGCGTTCTGCCGCCTCATAGCTGTTAAGTAGTATACTTTAAAGCTAGTTATGGTGTGTGCCGGCCGGCAAGTGCCGGCCGGCACGTAACCTCCTATACTGTACCAGTATTCTTCAGTATAACATATACTGTAAGAAGAAAACTATAGTATCGGTTTTGGTACAGCACTGTGTTCTAACACTTTTGTGTTTTCTTGCACAAGTCCTTTGCTGTTGCCCTACAGATAGGAAAGTGAGTTCTTTCCTGTCTATTATCCAGGATTTTAAAATCATTGCTTAGGTGTGAGCTCCACCTTCCTCTGGAAACTTTGCATTGGTTACTCTGAAGAGATTAACCATTTGATTTTATTATCTGGAAGGCTGCAACAATGGGTTGTGAGGGAAACATAAGTGTGTGTCTTTCCTTTCTGTATTGTTATGCTATACTATGCATATCCAGTGATACATAGTTCACTTGATACTCATGGAAATTTCTTCTCTTTACAGAAGGACCCTCCGAAGTGCGGAAGTGTCTTCTGCAACGTCCGCAGTAAGAGCCTCTGCGGACATGAGTTTGGTAGGAGACACGCAGCATGCGCTGTCTCCAAGGGTGATCTCCGGTATTGGGACCCTCAGGTATGTACTGTGTGCATTAATCTAATTACGGAGGCCTTTGATTCCCCTAGGATGGCGGAATCAAGTGATATAGCAAGGGAGAAGCTTCGTACCTGGGTAAGGGGCTTCCAGAAGAACACCTCTGGACCTTATCTTCCAAGTGAGAAGATGAGGGCGTATCTTTTCCCTAAGGCATCAGCTGATGCAGTGATTCCCCAGCTTCAAGAGGAGATCCCCCAAGGTCAGATCCAGGTGGATGCTGAAGTCTCGGTCGCTATGCAAGACATCCAGTTAGATGACAGGATGTCTGTCGTGGACGAGCGTCTGGAGGAAGACCTCCTGGCAGAAGCCCAGGGTGAAGTTCAAGCCCCAGACGTTGTAGAGGAAGAGGTCGACGAGGTGTCGGCTACTCCGGTTCAGATCCCGGAGCATATTCCCTCAACATCGGCCGGTCTCCCAGTAGAGCTGGGACAGGCCCTCTCCTCCATTGTTGGAATGATCCAACAGATGCAGAAGGAGAATCAGGAGAAGGCGGCTGTAATGGAACTGCGGATGCAGAGCCTTGCAGAATCACATGGGCCCCAGAAAACGCTCAATGTGAAAGACCTTCCCTTGTGCTCAGATGCTAAACCATGTGTCCGGCTGAGGAAGGAACCAGCTTCAAAGGAGGAGACAGAGCCGAAGAAGGTCATAGTGATGGACCATACTAAGGCTCAAGCTCTGCTTTCATCCTCGTTGAAAGAGAGGGGCTTCTCTAACTCAAAGGTAGCTGCATTGAGCAAGAAGCTCCCTTCCTTTGTGTCCTCTCCTGCTAGAGCCTTCCCCTTTTTACAGAAAGGGTTTGCGGCTGTACTAAGAGCAGTCGAGGCCGACAAGCCTTGCCCCTCCCTGGAGGAGTGTAAACCCTTGTCGCTGGCCCTACCTATGGACCACAAAGACTGGAAGGACGTCCATCTTACGTTCTCAGTTGGGAAGTTGGAGGCTGATATCGCCGGACGTCAGTTCGGCGAGGACCTCCCTAAGCTGTCTGACTTTCTCTTGCAGAGAGAGTTCGAAACAAAAGAAAGACTGGCTGCCTCAATGTCTCTTCAGACTACTCTTGAGACGATGGCAAGTAACCCCAAGGTCCATGAAATGTTCATGGTGGTGGCCAAGACTCATCTGGCCACAGTGACGAAGGACCTTTATGGCTTCGTCAAGGCGAGGAGAGCTTGTAGGGAGTTCGTGTTCACCTCGGCTACGGTGAGGCACTAGCCAAGGAAACTAATCTCCTCCAACATTTGGGGCAAAGACCTTTTCCCTACCGATTTGGTCAAAGAAGTAGTTGATAAGGCCTCCTTGGAGAATAGAAACCTTCTCCAGAAGTGGGGCCTGGCTATCAAAAGAAAGTCTTCCCCGGATGAGGGTCCTCAACCAAAGAGGAAGACTATGAGGACTAGGCTACCGTCTCGGCCAGCCAAGCCTTTTAGA
This sequence comes from Palaemon carinicauda, assembly GCF_036898095.1. Classification (NCBI taxonomy): domain Eukaryota; kingdom Metazoa; phylum Arthropoda; class Malacostraca; order Decapoda; family Palaemonidae; genus Palaemon; species Palaemon carinicauda. The sequence continues at coordinate 57,062,516 of NC_090749.1, forward strand.
CAGCAACAGTAACTGCAATTGCCATTGCCTCCAGTGCCCCAGATCGTGGCACAAACCCCGACCACTTTTCAGTGGGTACCCCAGGCCGTGTCGACACAGTCCACGGCATTCACCCTATCGTTCGAAGGGCAGTCTACTTCCTTTCGAGCAAAGCCTAGAGGGGCAGCCAGAGGCTCGTCTGGGCGCCCCTCAAGGGGAAGGGGATTCAGGGGTGGTCGTGGTCAGGGAGGCAAGACCTCGGGACGGCAGTCCAAGTGGGATGATACCGGTAGGAGGGAGACTTCTGAAATTTCGGGATCGGTGGACCTTCGATCCCTTGGCCCACAGCCTACTCAAGAATGGACTGGGCTGGAGCTGGTACAGCACTCCAACCCCGGGCCTTCAGGTTTTCCAACACTCCACCCCCCTTCTGGAGGAGTACGTTCAAGAACTGTTGGAGAAAAATGTGATCCGAAAGGTGAAGTCCATCAAATTCCAAGGGAGGCTGTTTTGTGTTCCCAAGAAAGACTCGGAAAAGCTCAGAGTCATTCTGGACTTGTCGCCACTCAACAAGTTCATAGTGTATTGCAAATTCAAGATGCTAACACTGCAACACATAAGGACCTTACTGCCCAAGAGGGCATATTCCGTCTCTATAGACTTGTCAGACGCCTATTGGCACATTCCAATCAACCGTCGACTCTCCCCCTACCTAGGGTTCAGGCTACAACGAAGACTATACGCCTTCAGAGCCATGCCATTCGGGCTAAATATAGCCCCAAGGATTTTTACGAAGCTTGCGAGCGTAGCTCTCAAACAATTAAGCCTAAAGGGAATTCAGGTAGTAGCCTACCTGGACGACTGGTTGGTGTGGGCAGCATCCGAGACAGAATGCTTGCAAGCTTCCAGTCAAGTGATCCAATTCCTAGAGTACCTAGGTTTCAAGATCAACAGAAAAAAGTCTCGACTTTCTCCATCTCAAAAGTTCCAGTGGCTGGGAATCCACTGGGACCTTTTGTCACACCGTTTCTCCATCCCGGCGAAGAAAAGGAAGGAGATAGCGGGTTCTGTCAAGAGACTTCTAGATTCCGAAAGGATATCAAGACGCAAACAGGAGAGGGTACTGAGCTCTCTCCAGTTTGCTTCGGTGACAGACCCAGTGCTAAGAGCACAGCTAAAGGATGCAACCGGAGTTTGGAGAAGTTATGCATCAAACGTGCGAAGAGATCTGAGAAGACCAGTTCCGCTTCGGCTACGTACTCTTCTCAGGCCTTGGTCCCAAGCCAGACACCTAAAGAAGTCGGTTCTTCTTCAGCCACCTCCCCCGTCGGTGACGATTCACTCAGACGCCTCGAGGGAAGGATGGGGAGGTCACTCTCATCGGAAAAAAGTCCAGGGGACTTGGTCCAAGCTATTCAAGACCTTTCACATAAACTTTCTAGAAGCTATGGCAGTGCTCCTTACCTTAAAGAAAGTTTCCCCGCGTCACTCGATCCACATAAGGTTGGTGATGGACAGCGAGGTAGTTGTGAGATGCTTGAATCAACAAGGATCGAGGTCACCACCTCTCAACCTGGTGATGTTGGCCATCTTCCGATTGGCGGAAAAGAAGAAGTGGTACCTGTCGGCAGTTCACCTTCAAGGAGTCCGCAATGTGACAGCGGACGCTCTATCCAGGTTCACACCGATAGAGTTGGAATGGTCCTTAGACGCAGGATCATTCTCCTTCATTCTGAATCAAGTCCCAGAACTGCAGATAGACCTCTTTGCGACGAAAGACAACAAGAAGTTGCCCCTGTACGTGTCCCCGTACGAGGACCCCTTAGCGGAAGCAATGGACGTGATGTCCCTCAACTGGAACAGATGGTCCAGGATTTATCTGTTCCCTCCTCACAACCTTCTGTTGAGGGTCCTCAACAAACTGAGATCCTTCAAGGGGGTAGCGGCAATAGTAGCCCACAAGTGGCCGAACAGCGTGTGGTTCCCCCTGGCATTGGAACTACAGCTGAAGTTTGTACCGCTACCAAATCCAGTTCTGACCCAGCGAGTCCAGAAGTCGACTGTCTGCGCTTCATTACAGAAAACCCGGACCCTGCAGCTCATGATTTTCTCTCCCTAGCGGTGAGAAAGCGTTTCGGGATTTCGAAAGCCAGCATAGACTTCCTAGAGGAATATAAGTGCAAATCTACTAGAAGGCAATATGAGTCATCTTGGAGAAAAAGGGTGGCCTTTGTCAAGGCGGAGAATCCGCAGGAGATCTCGACACACTTCTGCTTATCTTTCTTCATCCACCTCCATGGTCAAGGATTGGCAGCTAACACGATTTCAGCGTGTAAGTCTGCTTTGACAAGACCCATTCTATATGCCTTCCAGGTCGACCTAGGTAACGAGTTCTTTAATAAAGTTCCGAAAGCCTGCGCTAGGCTCAGACCTTCAGCACCTCCAAAGGCCATTTCATGGTCTTTAGACAAAGTTCTTCATTTCGCTTCTCTGTTGAGCAATGAAGAGTGTGCGTTAAAGGATTTGACACAAAAAGTTATTTTCCTATTTGCACTCGCGTCCGGGGCCAGGGTTAGTGAGATTGTAGCCCTCCCGAGAGAGGCAGGTCGTGTTCAGTTCCTGGATGGGGGAGAACTGAACCTGTTTCCGGATCCTACGTTTCTCGCCAAGAATGAGTTACCCACCAACAGGTGGGGTCCCTGGAGAATCTGCCCTCTGAAAGAAGATGCATCTCTATGTCCAGTAGAATGCCTAAAGGTCTATCTTCATAGAACTTCAGACTTCAAGGGTGGTCAACTATTCAGGGGAGAAACATCAGGCTCAAATTTATCTCTGAATCAACTCAGAGCGAAAATCACATATTTTATTCGCAGAGCGGATCCTGACAGTACACCCGCAGGTCACGATCCGAGGAAAGTTGCCTCATCCTTAAATTTCTTTAATTGTATGGATTTTGATCATCTCTGTTCATACACTGGCTGGAAGTCTTCCAGAGTGTTCTTTCGCTACTATGCGAAGCAAGTAGAGGAACTAAAGAGATCTGTGGTAGCAGTGGGTCGCGTCGTTAACCCTACTGTTTAACTCTGAGAGGAACAGTGGTTTTAATTGGGACGATTAATTCCAGGGTGAGTGTGTAGTTACATACTGTACTACAAACTAAGTGAGGGCACTGAGTTGCCCATGTAGACTGTTCCATTTCCAAAGGTGAACCTAGCATAAGTGCAGACATGTGTGCCGAGCGTTTCTAACGCTAATGTCATTGATTTGTAATACAGACTTTTATGACTTTGATACCTCGGTATCTTAAAAGTGGCATTTAATGTTTTTTCTTTCAGATAAACAAGTTCTGTTTACTATCATTCTTATGCTTAAAGTTTTGGGTTATCCTCTTCTTATATTTATATATATATATATATATATATATATATATATATATATATATATATATATATATATATATATATATATATATATATATATATATATATATATAATTGTGGTTAACCTGTCTGTTTATTGTCTGTCAATGAACTTGTTCTTGAGAACCTTGCGTCTGCATCACCTGTGTCAATTTATTGGTATAATTGAGCATTCATTCTATGTACCTTATCTGGGATAATTCTAATAGAATTGTTCCTTTATGCAAGCTATGTTGCATTGGTTTATGCTTTCCCTTAACGGGAGGACCCCATCCCATAAGGGGACGATGGCGGTTTTACTAGTTTCCTCCTATGCGGATATAAACCTTTGTCCAATACAAGTATTGTGCGGAGAACTGGTCGATATTTCATATTGACGCAGTGGTTCTTTACAAACTATGCTTTACTTAATATAGGGCGAGACCACTATATTAGCTTGCCTGGTATTCATACATAGGTATATGTACTCTTCGAGACTTTTCCAGAGTCTAGTAGGACTCTTCCCTGTAGGGGGCAGGAAGCTCTAACATGGTTTATAGTTAGTTGAAAAGATGTATAACGGTAACATCTTAGGTCTCTAGGTCTAGTCGACCGGGAAAAATTACCTCCGGGGAGTACGGCACGTTCTGAGAATCCACAGATACAGTAATGCTCTGGTATACTTCCATCAAGACGACATGGCTTGAGCCCAAAAAACGGATTTTGAACGAAGCGAAAAATCTATTTTTGGGTGAGATGGCCATGTCGTCCTGATGGACCCGCCCTTGCCTTTCTAAGAAAGGGCTGTAGCACCCCTCCCTACATACAGTATCTGTAGCACCTCGTGTACGCTACAAGGAATATAGATGGCGCCAGGATTGGGGCCAGGCACGCTTACGAAACGGGAGATAGGGAGCCTTGGGAGCGGCTCCCCCTTTTTCTTTCCCGAATTCGTTTCTTGCCAATTGCCCCCTGCGAGACGAGATCTCTGTTCAGGGTGCAGATTGCTATGTGGCGTGTCAAGAATACGTCCTCTGATATGTCGCGATATCCCTTTCACGAGGGATATTCGCTCCAGGAGTTAGAATTCTGGTACCTTAAGGTAAATTCTCTGGGAATATTGCCGTAGTTGTAATATACCCTAGGAAGCTACCCTATAGGAACTTCCATCAGGACGACATGGCCGTCTCACCCAAAAATAGATTTTTCGCTTCGCTCAAAATCCGTTTTATATATATATATATATATATATATATATATATATATATATATACATATATATATATATATATATATATTATATATATATATATATATATATATATATATATATATATATATAAATATATATATATATATATATATATATATATATATATATATATATATATATATATATATATATGGGTTTGTGTATGTGTGTCCATGCACATAGCTCACAGTAACTCGGGAAAACAGATATTAGAATAAAAAAAACATGAGGAACAACTAAAACACTTTATGAATACTGACTGATTTCCAAACATTTAGAAAACAAAAAAGGAGGTAAGGTACAGCTATCAACAAAGGAGAGAAACGTCTCAGAATGACAGTCGAGATAAATATGTGTTCACCAGACTTTGGAAAGCAACTTTAATTCTCTTATAATTTTTCTAATATGGAAATAGGAAAATAGGATAATATTAGTTATACAAATAATAATATGAATATATGAACGAGTCAGGGTCAGAAAGATTTGATGATAAATCCAAGAGAGAGAGAGAGAGAGAGAGAGAGAGAGAGAGAGAGAGAGAGAGAGAGAGAGAGAGAGATGTGGCAACAGCGGAGGAATCCGTCTCAAACCAAGTGCCATCCCCTCTCGGTCATTTATCGTTGCATTTTTGCGATAAATGGAGTTTTTTCTAAACTTTCTTTTAAAAAGCTGAATTTTTCATAGTTCTTTTCAAGTCATTATAAGGAGCCAGTATCTTTGTAGCTGACCAAATAGTTGCATTATTTCTATATCTAGCGTGGATAGAAATCATGCTGATTTTACACTGGTAAAGAGATTTACCAGTTTAAACGATATAAATTTTTACTCATTACCTACAAAGGATATAAAGGATAAGATACACTCGTCTTTTGGAATTTGTATGTTTTTTTCTTTGAATATATTGTTCTTCTGAGCTACGTTAACCAATATTTTTGGACAGTCATTCTATGTACCTTATCTGGGATAATTCTAATAGAATTGTTCCTTTATGCAAGCTATGTTGCATTGGTTTATGCTTTCCCTTAACGGGAGGACCCCGTCCCATAAGGGGACGATGGCGGTTTTACTAGTTTCCTCCTATGCGGATATAAACCTTTGTCCAATACAAGTATTGTGCGGAGAACTGGTCGATATTTCATATTGACGCAGTGGTTCTTTACAAACTATGCTTTACTTAATATAGGGCGAGACCACTATATTAGCTTGCCTGGTATTCATACATAGGTATATGTACTCTTCGAGACTTTTCCAGAGTCTAGTAGGACTCTTCCCTGTAGGGGGCAGGAAGCTCTAACATGGTTTATAGTTAGTTGAAAAGATGTATAACGGTAACATCTTAGGTCTCTAGGTCTAGTCGACCGGGAAAAATTACATCCGGGGAGTACGGCACGTTCTGAGAATCCACAGATACAGTAATGCTCTGGTATACTTCCATCAAGACGACATGGCTTGAGCCCAAAAAACGGATTTTGAACGAAGCGAAAAATCTATTTTTGGGTGAGATGGCCATGTCGTCCTGATGGACCCGCCCTTGCCTTTTTAAGAAAGGGCTGTAGGACCCCTCCCTACATACAGTATCTGTAGCACCTCGTGTACGCTACAAGGAATATAGATGGCGCCAGGATTGGCGCCAGGCACGCTTACGAAACGGGAGATAGGGAGCCTTGGGAGCGGCTCCCCCTTTTTCTTTCCCGAATTCGTTTCTTGCCAATTGCCCCCTGCGAGACGAAATCTCTGTTCAGGGTGCAGATTGCTATGTGGCGTGTCAAGAATACGTCCTCTGATATGTCGCGATATCCCTTTCACGAGGGATATTCGCTCCAGGAGTTAGAATTCTGGTACCTTAAGGTAAATTCTCTGGGAATATCGCCGTAGTTGTAATATACCCTAGGAAGCTACCCTATAGGAACTTCCATCAGGACGACATGGCCGTCTCACCCAAAAATAGATTTTTCGCTTCGCTCAAAATCCGTTTTATATATATATATATATATATATATATATATATATATATATATATATATATATATATATATATATATATATATATATATATATGGGTTTGTGTATGTGTGTCCATGCACATAGCTCACAGTAACTCGGGAAAACAGATATTAGAATAAAAAAAACATGAGGAACAACTAAAACACTTTATGAATACTGACTGATTTCCAAACATTTGGAAAACAAAAAAGGAGGTAAGGTACAGCTATCAACAAAGGAGAGAAACGTCTCAGAATGACAGTCGAGATAAATATGTGTTCACCAGACTTTGGAAAGCAACTTTAATTCTCTTATAATTTTTCTAATATGGAAATAGGAAAATAGGATAATATTAGTTATACAAATAATAATATGAATATATGAACGATTGAGGATCAGAAGGTATAAGCAGAAAGATTTGATGATAAATCCAATAGAGAGAGAGAGAGATGTGGCAACAGCGGAGGAATCCGTCTCAAACCAAGTGCCATCCCCTCTCGGTCATTTATCGTTGCATTTGTACGGTAAATGAAGTTTTTTCTAAACTTTCTTTTAAAAAGCTGAATTTTTCATAGTTCTTTTCAAGTCATTATAAGGAGCCAGTATCTTTGTAGCTGGCCAAATAGTTACATTATTTCTTTATCTAGCGTGGATAGAAATTATGCTGATTTTACACTGGTAAAGAGATTTACCAGTTTAAACGATATAAATTTTCACACATTACCTACAAAGGATATAAAGGATAAGATACACTCATCTTTTGAAATTTGTATGTGTTTTTTCTTTAAATATATTGTTCTTCTGAGCTACGTTAACCAATATTTTTTACATTTAGGTTTTCAGGGCTATATTGTTTCCTGTTATCATAATAAGAAACATACTTTTTTGTTGTTCGTAATGCATCATCTAATACAATATCCGGGTATTTGTATTCCTTGCTTGAGTTTCATTCAATTTATTATCAATTTATTAAAGGTTATGAACCGGTATTGCTCTTAAAAGTATTGATGTGAATACTGATTTTCTAACTATTGCCATGACATGCATCAGAAGTTACATTATGCAAAAGTATCGTTGGGTCTTCTATATCTATTTCCATCATTACATCGGCGTATACAACAACAATCTAAGAGCTACAATTATTTCCCTAATCAAAAGGTATAAAAGTAATTTTTTTGGCAAATCTCACAGTTTCATTAATAAAGGCCTTTGTCCATACATTCAACAAAAGGCTTTCAAAATGAGGTCTCCATGGATGAATAATCTGGATCTTCAGGCTTTTATTGAGGCCCTGGTACCATAAGGACCTTGAATTGAATTACAAACTAAAAGGGAATTCTCTCTCTCTCTCTCTCTCTCTCTCTCTCTCTCTCTCTCTCTCTCTCTGTTCATCTTTCCAGTTATTATTATTATTATTATTATTATTATTATTATTATTATTATTATTATTATTATTATTATTATTATTACTTGCTAAACTACAAATCTAAATAGAAAAGCAGGATGCTTTAGGCCCAGAGGATCTCTCTCTCTCTCTCTCTCTCATCTCTCTCTCTCTCTCCTCTCTCTCTCTCTCTCTCTCTCTCTCTCACACACACACTTTATTTGATTGGCCTCGTGTCTATGCCAAGTATCAATCATTCATAGGAGAACGTACGCACACAAATAAAAAACGAATAACTTGATTGGACGTGCATTTTTCGTCTCAATTTATTAGTTTGTTAATTCTGTTTTTCATTTTATTTCCGCATAGTCATTCTGTATTATATACAAACGATAAGCTTTTTGATATTTTGATCCTTTTGAACTGCAAAATGTCACTGGCGAGAGAAAAAGACTGGCATTTTTTTTGTTTACGTAAACGGGAAATGTGATGTTTACATACAGCTGATAGCCTGAGTTACCAGATACTGCCATACGCTGGATATTGTTTATTGATATAGTTGCCAGATACATTAATGTGGTATCTATTATCTACATCTAATTACCAAATGCTGGGGGTTTGTTTCATATTCGTAAATCTAGTTACATGATGTTTTATTCCTATTACTGTATAATTAAAATCATATTACCAAAGGATGCTCAATGTTTCATGTAACACAGCAGTAAGTTGCAAGATACAACCAAATGCTTCGTAATGTCAGAGTTTTCAGAGTGCACCACACATTGAAATACTATTGGTTTTTAATTGTAAGAGGCTACTATTTTTAAGGCATGTAATGCATCTATATTAGGTAGTTACAATATATACATGAAATATCTGTGAATCTTATTGGTTATTCTCGATAAATATTATTTGCGTCCAAAATTTTCTGAATACTGTTACTTTTAGTAAACCAATAAGCCTATGTAAAGATTTTCACCTTTCCCTTCCTTCCATTATGAAGAGGAATGATGTAACCTCTTTGAAATCTTACTAAGAAAAGGCCAGGTGACCTGACCTAAATGTATAGAAGAAGATCAATACTTAACATAATAGAATATTGTTAGTGTTCCCCGATTTTCTTTAGCCTTTACAGTCGGGTAACGCTAGTATTGCCATCTTCTAGGTTTCGATATATATAATGTGACGTAACAACAGAACCATTTGCTACTGTGTGTCATACTTGATTTTTTTATTTTTCCTTTTCAAGAATTTAATTATTTTGATATTTTTTAACGTTATGAATGCAAAAAAAAAAAAAAAAAAAAAAAAAAAATCAAAATTCTTCATATGAGAAACTTCTGGGCAGACAAACAGGTACTTAGAAAGTAGAATTCGAATATAATCAACAATAAAATGGACTTGCTCACCCAGTTATCAAAAGGTGGATTAGTTTGTAGGAGTCAGAGAACAGGTTTGAATCCGGGTAGATGCTCTTATCGTATTGAAAGCCTCTTAGGGTATTTTATTCCAGAAGTAAAGGGAATTTGATATTGAAAACTGTTTGGTGGTTTAACATCTGAAAATTTGATAGTCATCTGTTAACGTCAAAACTACCTTTGTATATATACAAATATATAAATATAAATATACATTATTCACACACACAAAACAACAACAACAAATGCAGCCGTTTCTCTTCTACTGCTTGACAAACAGCTCAGCCTTATCTTTATTCATGTCTGCGGTTTGGCTAGTTTTCTTCACCACGCTGACCATGTGGTTTGGTGATGGTAGGAGACGTTGTTTGATCGCTCACAGTAAAACCAACCTAGTATGGGAGTCCCTGACTAGTTCAACTTTGTTGATCATGGAAATACATAAACCCTATCACGCCATTAAGATATTCCTATTCAGAAAGCCTACATGGCTGAGGACTATGGAGAGGGAAGTAGGAGATGATGAATAGAGAAGTATTGAATTAAAAGCTCAAAATAGTTACAACTGGCGAATTCTAACCGAGGCCCTTTGCGTCAATAGGGTAGGAGGAGATGAAGATGATGATGAGTTTATATATACAATATATATATATATATATATATACACACACATATATGTATATATATATATATATATATACACATACATATATCTATATATATATATATATGTGTGTGTGTGTGTATGTATGGGTGTGTGGGTATATATATATATATATATATATATATGTATATATATATGTATATATATATATTTATATATATATATATACGTGTATATATATATATATATATATATATATTTGTGTGTGTATGTATATATTTCTGTAAAATGGGCCAGGCTAGTCTTTTCCAAGCCCATATGTGTTGTAACTATAAGGTAAATGGCAGTTTACTAGAGACGATTGTGTCAGACAATGTCAAACCTATACGTGAACATTATATATAACGTAAACCTTAGAATCTAGACCCCGAATAGAAAATTGAATAATTCCTTCATGTGGTATATTGTTATTTCAAGAACCTGGAAGGATTCAATTCCGACAAAGATATTAGATGTACAACATGTACTAAGGGGTGAAGATTCCACCTGCATACACAGACTGGAATAACGTGAAAAAATCTTCTTTTAGACAATAGAAAAGTAACATGTGGGGGTTGAAGGAATTTCATATATGAGTGATTCAGTTGGGTACGAAAAATTGAAACAATCCCGTTATTATTTCATAGTAAATAAATTTAATGAAAGAGATGAAGGAAGGGCTGCATTAATTAAGAATTACATAAAATTTATTATATGAAATGAAGAATTTTTTGAGCTCAATAAATGGCCCAGGGACTTAACATTTACTTGTTTTGCATGATAAGAATTCTCTCTCTCTCTCTCTCTCTCTCTCTCTCTCTCTCTCTCCATAATATATCATATATATATATATATATATATATGTATATATATATATATATATATATGTGTGTATATATATATATATATATATGTATATATATATATGTATATAAACATATATATATATATATATATATGTGTGTGTGTGTGTGTGTATATGTATGTATATATATATATATATATATATATATTTATATATATACATGTATATATATACATATATATATATATATATATATATATTTATGTGTGTGTGTGTGTATAAGTTACTCTCTCTCTCTCTCTCTCTCTCTCTCTCTCTCTCTCTCTATCTATCTATCTAAAACGCAGCTTAACACTTTACGGAACTTTCATAATTGAAAGGCCAACTGCTACATTACGTTACCAAGAAATACATAATAAAGTCAGTTTGCGTTTAGACTGGAATAATTATATTAAAATGTTTCATTTAAGCTTTCAAGGTTTACTTTTACTCGTACATAGATACATACATACATACATACATACATACATGGGAACATTAGCTGAGAACATGGTACATATCCACACACACACACACACACATACACGACAACAACAACAAAAATCAACAACAACAACTACAACCGAATCTAGTCCACTTCAGGACAGAGACCTCAGACATGTCATTATTCATGTCTGTCTATCTATACACCAAGGCACTTCCTCCAACATCAAACAAATGAAAAAACAGGACCTTTCCTCTTCACGCTCCTCCCAGCCTGACGAGGGACTCAACCGAGTTCGGTTGGTACTTTTAGGATGCCACAGCCTACCCTCCCCCCGTTATCCACTCCATTAGAAACTTCATAACACTGAATCCCCTACTGCTGCTACCTCCGCGGTCATCCAAGGCAACCGGAGGAAACAGCAGGGCCTACCGGAACTGCATCACAATTGTTCGCCATTAATTCCTAATTCTAACACGCTCTCTTGCCTCTCTCACATCTATCCTCCTATCACCCAGAGCTTTCTTCACTCCATCCATCTACCCAAACCTTCGCCTTCCTCTTGTACTTCCCCCTTGCATTTATCACCTTCTTTAGCAAACAGCCATATCCAGTCTCTCAACATGGCTAAACCAACTCAACACCTACATATCCACTCTAGCTGCTAACTCATTTCTTACACCCGTTCTCACTCTCACTACTTCGTTCCTAACCCTATCTACTCGAGATACACCAGCCATACTCCTCAGACATTTCATCTCAAACACATTCAATTTCTGTCTCTCCGTCACTTCCATTCCCCACAACTCCTATCCATACATCACAGTTGGTACAATCACTTTCTCATACAGAACTCTTTACATTCACGCCTAACCGTCTATTCGTTACCACTCCCTTCACTCCCCCAACACTTTACATCCTTCATTCACTCTCTAACGTACATGTGCTTCCACTCCACCATTTGCTGCCACAGCAGACCCCGTGTCTGTGATTTGGATAATTTCTATCACCACGGTTGCCAGGGCGGATTGGTGATGGTGGGAGAGTTTTTTCTGATCGCTCATAGCAGATCAACATAGTCTGGGTGGGCCTGACTAGTACAGCTTTGCTGATCATGGTGACACCCAAACCCTTTCATCATGTTAAGGCACCCCTACTTAGAAAGGGTATATATATATATATATATATATATATATATATATGTGTGTGTGTGTGTGTGTGTGGGTGGGTGTGTGCCAGATATCACAACTAGGTAAGGGGTACTTAGTTTAATAGCCCTTAAGCTTTTTTCCTACTGCTTGAAATTGAAATGTGCCGCTTAAGAACATTAAGTAGAGCAGTATTCAGAATAAGGCAAAAGAAAAGAATTAAATAAATTTATTTGTTCAGGTCAGACAGGTTTAAAGAATTAGAAAGAATTTCTTAATATACGGACTATGTCATAATTGAGGGAATGCCATCCCTGTTATATTTCTGTGAAAATAATTCGCTATTATGAAGGACAACCAGAAAACGTGATAAAGAAACATTCTTCATGAAAGTATCTGACCCAATATGGTTCAATTTCAGTTCTCGTATTTGTGTCATGCAACTTTTTTTTTTTACTTTGAGATATATTGCAAAAGGAATAGTAACAATACGTATTCTTCGCAATGTGAATCATGATATTAATAAATTACCCTTGCAATCCAATCTGTTTAGTTTATAAACCAAGGACCTCATAAATTAACACTGTAACATATTACGCTAAATCAAGACCAATCATACGAACTTTATACCGAGAATTATCGGATTTTTGTACGACACTGCAAATTATGAGAGGAATGATATAAGCTAAATTGCAAACTAGGCAATAGGCAATTACTTTTATCACATGCATTCACACGACTTGCCAACATACATTCGCAAGCTTTAGATAGTATGGAAGTTACAGTAATTTGAAAGTAATCAGAAAGGCTAGAGATACTAAAACCATATTTATTATTTACCTACTAAGTAACTTGGCAAACTATCCAATATCTACAAAATTAGCCTTCTCATGACAATTAAGAGCTAGCAAGTCGGCTTGGGTCTCCCTGTCGCATTCCTTTCTCAATCAGAATTCTCTAACTATCTTTATGAAGTTTCAGGATTGCTGTACTTTCCGTACATATGGTTCATCTATCCCTTGTCTTTGAAGGGATTTCATTACTGCTGGTGTTTTACGAAGGAAAATTTGCATTTAGATATGCACTTCTTTTACCAGTAATATCAGGCAAAAAGATGGCTAAAAAACTAAACCGTTAAGTATAACCTTGGTGGAAAAAAACATGAGGCATATTTCATTTCTCATTGTTCTTCTGCTCTCAAATACTTCAACCAATGAGTAATAGAGCCATCTGTTTCAATCAAAGTAGAAACAATTCCTGTAACAACAACAAAAAAAAAACCTGTGTTTATGGTAATTCACCAATGATGTTACTGAGTTGTTTCAGAAAGGCTTTCTTTCATCTATAGGTCTTAGTTGAGTATAATCATTATAAGCCAATTCTTGTCTGTGCATTTTTCAAAAGATTTGAACCCTTTTGTTTTTTCAAGTAAAATACACGTCTACAATCTTCACTGAACTATAGTCCTGTCCCATTTCCCTTGATTAATAATCATTATAACAACATATACCTGAAATACTTCATTTTCGTATGAAAACCGTTGAATTTTTATTCAAATCGTGTGATTGTGTGTTGATTTTTGGTACCCAAAAACAGGGCTTTGTGATTATGTTCTGATGTTGGTTTGAATCTGCATGTGAGCATATCCAAATATTTAAATACCATTTTTGACGGGTCGCGTACACTGGATAATTGAGGACCACATTGCAAGACTTCTTGAATTTTTTTTCTGCATATCTCATCAATCAACGGTTAAATGCGACAATGACTGTGGGCTTGTTTACCTACTTTGGACCCACCCTCTGTTAGGTGGTCAGTTTAAAGTTGAAATCTTTGTAAGT
>NC_090749.1:57081850-57101850 GCF_036898095.1 Palaemon carinicauda
TAAGGGTTCGCTTGAACGAACACAAGACCAGGGAGAGCCAGGTAATAGCTGCTGATGGTTCAAAGGGTAGACATATAGGCTCCCCAAGAAGTTAGAATAGCAAACTTTCATAATACTTACTCTCTCTCTCTCTCTCTCTCTCTCTCTCTCTCTCTCTCTCTCTGTATATATATATATATATATATATATATATGTATATATATATATATATATATATATAATAAATAAATGAATATGTATGTATAAGAGGCTCGACGAAATAATAATATCCTCTGAGGACTTTTACATTTTTTACAAATTGGTCAATGTGGTACAAGTGAGAAGATTTAAAGTTTAATTTTATTGAATAATGATACCAGATTGCAGCTGTTTGTTGTCCACTGCAAGACAAAGGCCCCAGATATGTCCACATTTATGTCTGGTGTTTGGCTAGTGTTCATCATCACGTGGGCCACTGCACATTGGTGATGGTGGAAAACTTTAGTCTGATAGCTCATAAGTACAGCTTTGCTGATCATGTTGACACACAAACCCTTTCACCACGTTAAGGTATCCCAATTCATAAAGGGAAAGTATATATATATATATATATATATATATATATATAATGTATAGAAAGTTTGTGGAATTTTTTTTTTTTTTACGAATACTTATTTAAGTACAGAAGTACATACTTAAAATATTTTTAGTCCCTGGTTCTTATCTTATCCAACTTTTAGAAACTTGCTTGAAAAAGCTTTCTCCAATTTGAGTTGACTATGAAGAGATTCCTTTTCCTTATGTCACGTAGGAGTTATCTTAACTTTTGTGGAGTAGGTTACTTGAATCTTCCAAAAGAGAGAGAGAGAGAGAGAGAGAGAGAGAGAGAGAGAGAGAGAGAGAGAGAGATTAAATTCCTATCATGGAGACGACACGAAAGTGTTTTGAAGCTCAGACCATAATGCCTCCATTTTGCTTGCTTGCGTAAGGTCTCATAGTGAGAGAAGGTGGCCTGATTCTAAGAATAAAATTTAATACACAAAAGAAAGAAATGTAGCAATCAATGACCCATAAGATAACCAGAAAAATTTACAAGGAAAGACCTAAGACATATGATCGAATGAATAAACAAATAAGTAGTGAATAATTTTTAATGAAAGAAAAGAATCTGTGCATTTTGATGTAGATTAATTCCAACATAAAATCCTCTCTCACACACAACCAAATAGATACCCAATGTTTAATACATCTCTCTCTCTCTCTCTCTCTCTCTCTCTCTCTCTCTCTCTCTCTCTCTCTCTCTGTGTGTGTGTGTGTGTGTGTGTGTGGAGTGTCTACCTACGTGCCAGTATCACCTTACATTTAGACCGCGGAAGTCAAATCACACAAGTGTGGGGTCATTAAGAGGAGGAGGAGGAGGAGGAGGAGGCTATAGACGGCAAACGAAGTGGAGGAGGAGTAACATAAGATTTGAAAGAGCTTGGACGCGATATCCATCCATGTACCAAGGCACTTAAAGGTTTAAAGGCCACTTACGAATGGCAGAAGCAAGGGACAGTGACATTGCCCTATCAAGCAGGACAATGCCTTACAAACTGACCATACAGTATATACTTATGATCAGGGCCCAAGCTCCCTCTTCACCCAAGTTAGGACCAATGTGGGCCAGGCAATGGCTGCTGATGACTCAACAAGTAGATATATAGGCTCCCCCAAACCCTCCCATCCTTACCTCATAAGGATGGTGAGATTGCAGCGACCAAAGGAACTAACAAATTTGAGCGGGACTTGAACCACAGTCTGGAGTTCACCAGTCAAGGACGTTACTGCATCAGCCACCACAACTCTATTTTTAGGTGGGTAGTCAAAGGTAACTTTTCTTCTTTTAGCTCCTTCCAGCCTGATGAGGTATTCAGCTGAATTTGGTTGGTTCTGCTAGGGTGCCACAGACCACCCTTCCCCGGTATCCATCACAAATGAAGTTTCATATGCTACTGCTGCTACCTCAGCAGTCACTAAGGTGACTGGAGGAAGCAACAGGGCCTACCGGAACTGCGTTACAATCGCTCGCCATTCATTCCTATTTCAAACACAATCTCTTGCCTCTGTCACATCTATCCTCCTATCATCTAGAGCTATCTTCACTCCATCCATCCACCCAAACCTTGGCGTTCCTTTATTTCTCCCATTAACTCTTGCATTCATCACCTTCAGCAGGTTGCCATTTTCCATTTTTTACATTGCCAAACCACCTCAATACATTCATATCTATTCTAGTTGCTAAGTCATTCCTCAAACCCGTTCTTACTTTTACTATTTCGTCCCTAACACTATTTAGTCGAGATTTACCAGCTATACTCTTCATCTAGAACACATTTAATCTCTGTCTCTCCATCATTTTCATTCCCCACAACTCCTATCCATACATCACAGTGGGAGTGATAATATAGAAGAGCATGGATAAGGGAAATTAGAACTGGAAGAAAAATAAAGAAAGAAAGGGGAATAAGTGAAGTAGACTAGAGAACATTAGAAGTAAATTCTATTTCTTCTACAAGAATATGGTTCAGTTACTATGACAATGCTATTAACCACATTGATTATGATATTGTTGTAATTGGTTTTATTATTATTGATGTTCTAGATATTGATATAAATAATATTAAAAATGTAATTTTCAGTTTCTTATGCAAGTGCAAAGGAATACAACCAATACACAAATATTAAATTCCAGTTCTTTTTCACTTCTACAATTCTCATTACAAACACTAAGCTGGATTTTATTCTAACACGCGTACAAAGATAAAGCAGAATTTCTAGAATTATATGAAAAGAAAACAAAATAAAATTCAGTTTTCCATTGTCCCATGTGGGTGGAAGAAACACCGGAAATACCTTTATGTTCCATAACACAAAAGAAAACTTCTTTTTACACCTCTCGTAATTAACCATCATAATTTCGTCTGCAGATTCATTAATTTTAACCATATGAAAGCATTTCTGCATCTGTATTTCAAAGGACGAGATTCACAAAGGGTGTCAAAACTATCAAGTCAGTGTTTTCCTTTTGAAGTTCCAAGTTTTTATCTTTATTCATAAACTCCATCATTTTCTCATCTTCTTTGTGGTGTCCAGTCCTGGATTTCACCACATGTTCTCAGAGGATCATAGAGAAAATCTGACTTTTGGAATTTAACCTTTTGAGCTATCTTTGAACTTTTGCCTCTACTTTAAAATGAGGGTTCAGTTAGTCCATTTGAGCTTAATTACACACACACACACACACACAAACACACACATATATATATATATATATATATATATATATATGGGCTCAAGCCATGTCGCCGTGATGGAAGTTCCTTAAAGTAGCTTCCTAAGGGATAAATGTACTACCTTTAGGTATCCAGAATTCTATATCCTGGCGCAAATATCCTTAAAATTTCTCCAAAGGATATCGCATAATATCAGCGGACGCATTCTTGACATGCCTCCATAGCAATCTGTACCCCAAACAGCGTTTTGGCTTCGTGGAGGATGTGGCAAAAGGGAGCCGTCCAAAGGCTCTCCCCGCTCTCGTAATACTATTGGGAATACAACAGCGCCATTCCCACGACGGCGGACATTCCTTTTTTTGTAACGATCTCGCTCGGTGATATTTCCTGGTGATCTAACTTTTCGATGGATTTACAGGATTATTATTACGCTTTCTCCATCTTCTTCCGCCTCTGGAAAGTTGAGTATCGGGTCTTTACTATGAGTATATTTTAGCTCCTGTTCCACAATGAAATTAGAGTATTTTATTGTGTTTATGAGCTAGGCCAGTTACTGGAGGCGCCATGGTGCCGTCATTTGTTTGGCATGTGTTATTTAGATAGCAGAACGACTTCCAGTTTTTAATAGCTTTATTTAATTACTTTAATTATTTAGCTATTTAGGATATTATTCTTGTAAAGTTTCGATAATGTGCATAATTTTTGTTTCCCCCTTTTCTCTGTCGATCGTATAGTTAGAGTTTCGGTGATTTAGGTAACCGAGATCTCGTAGAGCTTAGGTAACCTTACCTAGACGTTTTACTATACGTTCAGACTTTCCCCGGTTACCCTTGTGTATTGTTTTCATTCAGTGGAGACTAATACCTCCTAGAATGTTATGAAACATTACACGTCTCTTCGGAGACTTTAGGGTAATCTCTTTCCCTCTGAGTGTAGCCTCAGGCTACAACCCTAATAGCCGTGACTTGAATTTTATTCAGACATGGCTAACTTAGGGTTTGTCCTACCTCTTCCCTTAACCGTTGGTTGTGGTATACCATCAGGTTTTGGGATTTAGTCAGAATCTCAGAGTATTTAGTCTTATGTCGGCGACCTGCCGGCAGGGCGAATGGGTTGTAGGATACCATTATTCCCCTGCCGGCCAGGTGGCCGGCAATGGAGGTTAGCCCTCATTAGCCGCACTTGAAGTTATGGTAGGATACCATCTTCTCCTTGCAACTAAAAGACTAGTCCTATGCCACAGTTCTCTGAGCTGAAGAGTAATTTTCTTTAGCCTAGGGTACGTGGCACTGGAATTCTGTTTCTTCTTTCTTAACTGTGTCGGCATTCTCTGGGATGGAAAACTGAGTCTCTCCTGTTCCCTGGGATTCTGCCGTTACCGAAACAGAGTTTCTTTTACAGGTGGTAGGACTGACAATTTTTGCCAGTTCTTTTCACACTCGTTACAGGACCCTGTTCCCTACCCCTCTGTCCACTTTTGATGGCTGAGCCATTGTCTTTCTTACAACCTTACCTTTGCTGGTAGGTTGCTGGAGCCAGCCAGACTCCCTCTCTAGTCATGTCTTTGGCTGATGGCAGAGCATACTGCCGCCAACCACATCATCTGTCGGCAATTGCCAGCCTAGCCGGCAACTGCCGGCCCATCTTGGCTGCCGGCGACCATGATGGCCGTGAGAGGGAAGTCCCTTATGTTCCCAAGGTTCTTCTGTCCTCCCTTGGACTGCAGCTACAGGTCCTGTTGCCGGGATCCTGCCTGCCAGGCCGGCACAGATAGTGCTGACTCAGTTGGCAGCACGCCGACTGTACTGGTACTGCTGGACTTGCCGGCCGGCAGTGTATCGGCGATACCTTATCGGCAATAGTACTGTAGCTGCATGGAACCCTGAATGGTACATTCTCCCCTTTGATTAGAACCTTTTTTCTGGAAAAAGGCAGTCAAATTAGACTTTTACATCCTTAATTACTGTATACATTCACAGTAGGGAGTAGCCTTTTTTCCATGCTATCTCTCTCTCTCTCTCTCTCTCTCTCTCTCTCTCTCTCTCTCTCTCTCTCTAGCCAGCATTCCGGGTATGCCGGCAAGACCTAGCTATGCTGGCTACATGCCTTCTGAACTACTGTATATTTTATACAGGTAGCCAGTATATCTGCATTATAGAATATACTGCAGATAGAAAACTACTATAATATAGTTTATACTAGTAGTTATTTCCAATATATTTTGGATATCCAACACAGGCATTTGCTGAGCCCAATCGTAAATTGAATGAATATGATTTCTTCAATATCCTGACTAGAAATCAGTATTAGGATTACCCTACAATATTAAGCACTTCAAGGCAGGAGTAATACACTCCTAACCCGTAAAGGGTGGAGCCTTTTTCCTTGAGTCTCTCTGATCAGGAAACTTTATATTTGAATATAGTAGAAAGATTATAGCAAATAGGCTGAGTGGGATATACAAATATATGTCTTTATTTTCCTAGTCCAGCTGGCTTTATGCTAGATGGACCATACTGTCATATGCTACTATGAAGGCAGCATAATGACTAGACTACAATACATGATGTACAGTAGCCAGTAAATTGCAATATAGACTTACTGCAATTAGAAAACTACAGTACCATGATACAATAGTATTTTTTGACATACCTTGGGTACCCTTGTACGAACATTTTGCTGGTACCGTTCATATATTGAATGAATAGTTTTCTTCAATATTCTGATCGAGAATCAGTCATTCTGACCCCACAGTATTAACATTATTTTGGGACAGTGATTTGATACTTCTCTACCCCTAAGGGTGAGAGTCCTTCTACTTGGAGTTATTCTATAGAGAAATCTACATGTAGTTAATACTGAAGGGAAGCAACAGCATTTGCTCACAGGGGTACACAAGTATGTATCTCCTACTATCCCTTTATAGCTTACTATCCTAAGCTAGTCTATTGAAAAGGACGTTTGCATGTTGATTGTCAAGGAGATAACCCATCGTATACTCATTTGGTTTTCCTTTCTTTACAGGAGGAACACCAGATACCTTGTGTTTCAGTCCTCCGCAAGGCCAAGAGTAAGTATTTTTACGGTCATAATACTTGCAGGTTTCATGCCCCCTGCAATATTATTTCCGGATCCCTACATTATTGGAACCCACAGGTTTGCAATATATGTCGGACATTAATGTCCGAAGGTTTTGAAAATCCCAAGTCTACAGAGCCTAGGGATACAGCTCAATATATATTACGCAACTGGGTGAGAGGCTTTCAAAAGATCTCTCCGGGACCTTTCCTACCTAATGATGGGATACGTAAGCTACTATTTCCGGAAGCAAGTGAGGAAACAGTAGTGCCTCAGGAGCTAACTACATCCCCTGACGGCCAGAAAACCTTTGGGATTAAGGGCAAAAAATGCCCCAAGGTAGGAGAGGAAAATGTTGCGTTGGAATTTCCTCTGCCTGTGCCAGCTTTAGAACCATCGATGTCGACATCTTCGTCTTCTACCACTAATTTGGATAATGTGGTACAATTATGTATCCAACTGGGGAATCAAATAGAGAGCTTTCGTAGACAAAATGAAAAGCAGGAAGTAAGACGCAAGATAGATCCTCGTAAAGTTTTTCTTGTCGCTTCCCAGGGGTCAGTCAAACAACCCATGAATCAAGACCTACCAACATGCTCCATAACCAATCCCTGGAGGTTCAGGGAGCAGATGCCGATTTTAAATAGCAATCTCTGCATCTCAGAGAAAATAGGTGCTGTTCCTTTGGACAAAATTAAATTTTGGCCAAGCTTTGATGCTTTCCCTAATTGTTGGGTTCGACTGAAGTACGAACCAAAGTCAAGAAAAGGAACGGAACCAAAGGAAGTCTTGATTCTTGACCATGATAAGGCACAGACCATCCTTTCAGGTAGTCTAAGAAAGATGGGTTATTCAGAGTCGAGGGTATTCTCACTGAATAACGGACACCCTTCCTTTCTTGCTCCTACTTCACTCTCATTCCCTTTATGGGGAAGGCATTTACTTCTTTTGCCAAAGCGGTAAAAGGCGGGTAAGCCATGTCCCACACTCGATGAGTGCAAGCCTTTGTCACCAGCTTTTCCCGGACAGGAAAAGGATTGGAAGGGAGTCCATTTGACATTTTCAGTAGGAAAATTAGACAAGGTCGTCGCAAGTCGACAATTCAAGGTATGTCTCCCTAAATTGTCTGAGTTGCTCTTGTGTAATGAACATGAGTCAAAGGAGAGACTTGCGACATTCCTTTCTCAACAAAACTACATGGAGTTGTGTTCAAACTACGAGAGTACCCCAGACATGCTCATGGTCATAGCCAAAATGCATATGGCTATCTTGGTGAAGGACCTTTACATCTTTATGAAGGCTAAGAGAGCATGTAGAGAGTTTGTGTTCGCTGATGCAACAGTAAAACACGAAACAAGGAAGCTAATATCTTCCAACATCTGGGGTAAAGACCTCTTCCCACACGAGGTCACTAAGGAAGTAATTAAGAACGCCACCATGGAGAACATAGGTCTTCTCCAAAAATGGGGCATTCCTTCAAAGAGAAAATCTTCTGTGGTTGTGGGTCCCAAACGTAAAAAGAAGATTGGAAATGCTGGAAATATCCAGGCTGCTCAACAACATCCCACTATTCCAGTGACCTCGATGCTACAGGCAGATGGTCAAAAGTCTAAGCCTACTGACTACTCGAAGCATAAAGATCCTTTGGCTAGGAGGAACTTTCCCTCAGGATCGCAGGACCTTCGATCTTTCGGTCCAAAGCCTATTCAAGATGAGCCATTGATGGGAAACAGAAAAGTCCCTACCATCATTTCCTTACCTCCTCCTACAGTTCAAAACCCTCCTGGAGGAGTATACCTGAGAACTATAGAGCATACAGGTAGTAAGAAAACTTTAGCTCATCGAGTTCCAGGGAAGGCTGCTTCGTGTTCACGACAAGGACTCAAGGACTCTTAGCATTATTATTGATTTTTTAAGTAGTAGATCTCAAAGAGTTTTTGTTGATGGGCACCATAGTGAGTATAGGAATGTGATATCCGGTGTTCCACAGGGTAGTGTTCTTGGCCCATTACTTTTCATACTATATACACATGACATGTGGTTTGGCCTAGAAAATAAGCTTGTTGCATATGCAGATGATGCTACTCTCTTTGCATCAATTCCATCCCCTGAATGTAGATCTGGGGTTGGTGAATCCCTTAATAGAGATTTAGCTAAAATTAGTGCATGGTGCAAATTATGGGGTATGAAGTTGAATCCTAACAAAACTCAAAGTATGATTGTAAGTAGGTCAAGGACGGTGGCTCCTCAACATCCGGATCTCAGTATTGATAATGTTTCTTTAAATTTGTATGACTCTTTCAAAATTTTAGGTGTGATTCTTGACAGCAAATTTACTTTTGAGAAACATATAAGGTCTGTGTCTTCTTCAATTGCACAAAAAATTGGCTTATTGAGAAAGTCTTTTAAGATATTCGGTGATCAATCTATTCTGAAGAAGTGTTTTAATTCTTTTATCCTACCTTGTTTTGAGTATTGTTCTCCTGTCTGGTCTTCAGCTGCTGATTCTCATCTTAATTTGTTGGACAGAAACTTACGGTCTATTAAATTTCTTATTCCTGATCTAGATATTAATCTCTGGCACCGTCGATCAATTAGTTCATTATGCATGTTGCATAAGATTTTTCATAACTCTGACCATCCTTTACATTCAGCTCTCCCTGGACAATTCTATCCTGTTCGTAATACTAGGCAGGCAGTTAATTCTAATAGCCAGGCCTTCTACATCATAAGACTCAATACTACGCAGTACTCTAGAAGTTTTATTCCAGCTGTTACCAAGTTGTGGAATGATCTTCCTAATCGGGTTGTTGAATCAGTAGAACTTCAAAAGTTCAAAGTTGGAGCAAATGCTTTTTTGTTGACCAGGCGGACATGAGTCTTTTTATAGTTTATATATGACATATTTGTTGTTGACGTTGTTAATAGTTTATATATGATATATCTCTTTTGACATTACCTTTTTTAGAATGATTTATTGTTAATTTGTTCTCTTCAGTTATTTATTTCCTTATTTCCTTTCCTCACTGGGCTATTTTTCCCTATTGGAGCCCCTGGGCTTATAGCATCTTGCTTTTCCAATTAGGGTTGTAGCTTGGATAGTAATAATAATAATAATAATGGGCCATTCTGAACTTGTCGCCACTCAACAAGTTCATAAAAAACAGCAAGTTCTGAATGTTAATCCTTCTGAACATATGGACCTTGTTCCAATTAAGAGTGTTCGTATTCTTGTCAGACCTGAAAGGTGTCCTTCGGAACCTTCCAGTCAACCCCCCCCCCCCTTCCTCCTATCCAGAATTCATTTTACAGAGAGTAACATTCATCCTAAGGAAGATACGTGTCAGACTCACAGTTCTAAGTATCTTCAAAGGGTTGACTTAACTTAGTCACGTCAAGTTCAGGTATTTAATATACCTGATAAAGAGGCTGGAGTGGGCAACACCCAAAGTGTCCGGCCAATGTGCATTCAAGAGATGACCCGGTTCCTGGGACATCACAGATGCAAGATAGGCTTCTAGAAATCTCGACTTTCTCCAGCTCAGGGTTTTCGATGTTTTAAAAACCATCGAAGCCCTCAGTCACATCAACTCTCCTCTCCTTTGGAAATATAAAAGGAGCTCGTGAGGTCTGTCAAGAGGCTCAGGTATTCAGTCAGAATACCAAAATGGCAACAGGAAAAAGCGCTAAACTTTCCCCAGTTCGCTATAGTGACAGACCTGGTGCTAAGGGCACACCGGAAAGATGCATTAAGAGCTTGGAGAAAACACGCATCAAACGCTTAAAGAGATAAAAAAACACTGAGATCCGTCCCTCTTTAATCGCTTCTCTAACAGAAATTAGAGCACGAAAGTCCCAAGACTCTGCTGGTCCTTTCATGGGTGGGGAAGCCCCCTCCACACAGATCAGGCTCCCTATGACTGATCTGGGACACCGAAGCGATAATAAGACGTCACATTCGAACGTCTCCTTCAGTCTTGGTGAAGTTACCCATCACTCTCTTGAAGGGACGGCACCTACCAGCAGTTCATTTACAACTGATCCACGATGTGACGGTGGATACTCTATTTTGATACAAACCGATATAGTTGGAATGGTCCATGGGTGCAGACATATTCCCTCCCAGATGGGAACAAGTCCCAGAACTGCAATTCGACCTCTTCATCACGAGCGTCTTCAAGAAACTACCTCGCTATATAGCCCCATACGAGGATCCTCAAGTGGGGCTAGATGAGGCTGGTCCTAGCTCTGACCCTAGGTATATTTCCGAAGATTCAGAAATTAACTGCCTTAATTTTATCACAGAGAACCCAAACCCTTCATTTCATGATTTTCTCGCTCTAGCGGTTAGAAAAAGGTTTGGGATCTCAAAAGGCAATATAGAATTCTTAGAAGAATACAAGGCCAAGTCAACTAGAAGACAATATGAGTCTTCCTGGAAAAAGTGGGTTGCGTTTGTCAAAGCAAAAGGACCGAAAAAAATTTCAATGAACTTCTGTCTGTCCTTTCCACCTTCATAGCCAAGGTCTGGCAGCCAATACGATAAATACGTGCTAGTCAGCCTTGACTAGGCCTCTCCTATATGCCTTTCAAGTGGATCTGGTGAATGAAATCTTTAATAAGATTCCGAAGGCATATGCTAGGCTTAAGCCCGCGGTACCACCAAAGCCCATCTCTTGGTCTTTGGACAAGGTCTGACATTATGCCTCATCTGTGAACAATGAAGATTGTTCTCTTAAGAATCTAACCCAAAAGGTTATTTTTCTGTTCGCTATCGCCTCCGGGGCTAGAGTTCGTGAAATAGTGGCCCTATCCAGAGATGAGGGTCATATTCAGTTCACGGAAGTGGGAGAACTGAATCTATTTCCTGATCCATCCTTTCTCGCTAAAAACGAGCTACCCACTAAGAGAATCTGCCCTCTGAAGGAAGATGTCCCTATGTTCTGTAGAGTGTCTAAAGGTCTGTCTTCGTAGAACTTCAGACTTCAGGGGAGGACAGCTCTTTAAAGGAGAAACTTCTGGATAAAATTTATCCCTAAAACAACTAAGGGTGAACTCACCTACTTTATTCGTAGAGCAGATCCGGACAGTACTCCCGCAGTTCATGATCCGAGAAAGATTGCTTCATCACTGAACTTCTTTCAGTATATGGACTTTGAGTGCCTTCGTTCATACACTGGATGGAAATCATTCAAAGTGTTTTACAAACACTATGCAAAAGAAGCGCATTAACTGGAACACTTCATAGTGGCGGCAGGTAGTGTATTAGAACCTGCCCCCTAATTACTGTAGTAAACAGTTTTTGGTTTAGGACCTCACATATCCTCGCACATGTAACGGATGAGAATCATCCAGAGTGTTCTACATACACTATGCTAGACAAATCCTTGATCTGAAGCAATATGTGGTGATGCCAGGTAGAATATTTAACCTGCCGTCTAATTCTACGATGAACAGCTAATGACTGGGACTGTCAATTAAAGGGAGAAGAGGTCACCCTTCTTAGGTGTGACTTCTTTTAATTAAGTGTTACCATGATAACACTGTCTCTGCTCAAAATCCCAGGTGTGGAATTATACAGATAGCACTAGTGCCGGTGTACGAAGTACACAGTGCAGATAGAAGTAACCAGTACAGGAATTATGAAGAGAAATTGTTTTATAATTTTCTTCAGTCTGAGAGTGGCACTCATCAGTTCTTCCTTCAAGAAGGAAATATAGTCTCTGTACTTCTTACAGGTATAATCCCATCGTCATACTACATTCGTTTTACTGAACATCTTTTAGTCATTTATTAGCAATAAATGTCTATTAGAATGTAGTGCGTCCACCTTCGCCAGACAATTGTATGTATACATGCCAGAATTCTTCAACTTACCAAAGTAAGTATCCCTCATATATTTGTATGCATCAAATAATAGATATAAGAGACACTGATGTTATTTTAGCAAATATACAACTATGAGACTATTTGTATATTCAGTGTGTACTTATGTTTGGTCATACTATTAATGTTAACCTCAAGATCCCTAATCTACTGTCTAGAATGACTCTTCCCAGTAGGAGGCAGGAAGCACTAACATTGGTTATGATTAGTGATGAGGACGAATAACGGTAACGTCCCTTGTCTCATGTGGTCCCCATGACCATAGAAAAGGTTGCTATAAGGTTAAAGCACTGATTAAAAATCCACAGATACACTAATGCTCTGGTATGCTTCCATCACGACGACATGGCTTGAGCCCAAAAAACGGATTTTGAGCGAAGCGAAAAATCTATTTTTGGGTGAGATATCCATGTCGTCCTGATGGACCCACCCATCTCTTCTAAAAGAATAGATCTTTGCAGTATCCCTCCCATGGTACTGTATCTGTAACACCACGCTCAATGCTACAAGGAATGTCCGCCGTCATGGGAATGGCGCTGTTGTATTCCCAATAATATTACGAGAGCGGGAAGAGCCTTTGGATGGCTCCCTTTTGCCACATCCTCCTCGAAGCCAAAACGCTATTTGGCATGCAGATTGCTATGGAGGCTATCAAGATTGCGTCAGCTGATATTATGCGATATCCTTTGGAGAAATTTTAAGGACATTCGCGCCAGGAGTTAGAATTCTGGAAACCTAAAGGTAAAATTCTCTGGGAATATCACTGTAGTACATATATCCCTTAGGAAGCTATTTTAAGAAACTTCCATCAGGACGACATGGCCATCTCACCCAAAAAATAGATTCTTCGCTTCGCTCAAAATCCGTTATATATATATATATATATATATATATATATATATATATATATATATATATATATATATATATATATATATATATATATATATATATATATGTTACACCCAATCTGTGAAATTGCCCATTTCATGAATTGGGCTAACCACTTGTCCATTTCATGAAGTGAGCAAACCACTTGCCCAGTTCATGAAATGGGCAAGTGGTTAGCCCACTTCATGAAATGGTCAGTTTCATGCATGAATCTTAAAATTTGTTCTAAACGAGTTGTTAAACCAGAAAAAGTTATTTTAAAGTCTTTTATTAAGTGATGTAATACAAACCCTTTTAACGTAATATATGCTGGCATTTTCAAAGTATAACCCTTTCAAGCTTTAGTCATGGAAGAAGAAATAGCAAGTTGTGCTACCTTGTGGTCTACTGAATATGAGAAGACTGTAATTGCCATTTTGAAGAGAGGAAAGACTAGACAGACGCTTAAAAGAGAACACTACCACATCTTGCAAACTTTTCAGATTGCCTCCTTTGGTGAAATGGAAACAGTTAAAAAGAAGAATGGAAAATATATGGCAACTAAAGAATCAGTCATAGGAATTATCCAACAAGCCCACATTAACACCGGCCATGGTGGCGATAAGAAGACCTACAAGGAGGTGTGTGAAAAATATGGAAATATTCCAAGATCAATTGTGTCACTATATATCGTGCATTGTGAGCGCTTTGTTGAAAAGCGTCGCAGAAAAGAAACGGCAGCAGGAGTTGTGGTCAGACCACTGTCCGTAAGAGATCTCAGTGAAAGAGGACAAGTAGATCTGGTCGACATGCAGACTATGAAGGATGGAAGTTATTGCTTTATTCAGCACTATATGGAGTATTTAACGAAGTTTCATGTAATTCGTCCCCTGAAATCAAAGATAGCAGCTGAGGTTGCCAATGAACTTCTTTTCATCTTCTTGGATATAGGTGCACCACACATCCTTCAGTCTGACAATGGACGTGAATTTACAGCTGAAGTGATCAAAGAACTTGCCTCACTATGGCCTGAACTCATCTTAGTAAATGTGCGTCCTCAGCATCCCCAGAGTCAGGGATCTATTGAAAGAAGTAATGGGGATATGAAACTCAAGCTCATGGCATGGATAAGAGACAATAATTGTGCTAAATGGAGTTATGGTGTCTGTTTTGTTCAATGGGCCATGAACATTTCATATCATAAGGCAATCAAGATGACTCCCTATCAAGCGCTCACTGGCAACAAGCCAAGATGTTGTCTTAAGTCAAATTTAGCAGATGCATTCATCAGCAAAATATCGTCTGGTATTGAAGAAGAACGTGAAAGGCTTCCTCTTACCGGAGATTCAGCTCGGGATGACCTAATATCAGTAGACCCTGAATTTGAACGTGAACCACATCCAGTTGCAGACTCTCAGCAGCAACCTGCTATGGAACAAGAAAATATCTCAACCGAAGTACTACATCCAGCAAAAAAGGCAAGAAAGGGAGCAAGCTCAACGAATGTTAAGGTCCAGTCACACATGCATGTTCTCACCCGGTATGTCCTCCCGTATGCCCATACGCGGCCAAACGTGCGTTTTAACCACGCCCACACAGGTATTGAATTGTGCCGCACAACGTTGCACCTACGTTGCACCTACGCACGTCAGTATGACGTTAGTACTGCGTTAGTGTGACGTAGTGCGTGAGTGGCAGCCGTTATGCGTTGTACTTACGTTGTGCATACGTTATGTGGACCTACTGTATGGACATACTTCCAGGTAGTACGTGAAGGGTCACGCAAGCATAACGTCTTTACTAGGTATGGTGACGTAGGTGGTACGTCAAGTGCCGTCAGAGCTACGTCAGAGCTGCATAAGAGCTACGTCAGAGCAACGTCAGAGCTACGTCAGACTTTCGTCAGAGGTATATCAGCGCGAGGTTGGTGCCAGGCATGCCTCCTCTATACTCCCAGGTATAAAAAGGGTGCTGGGCGGTACCTGACAGTCATTCACCATCCAACTACTATTTTTAAAATATTTTATTTTTCCTTATTTCCTTTCCGCACTGGGCTATTTTCCCTGTTGGGGCCCCTGGGCTTATAGCATCCTGCTTTTCCAACTAGGGTTGTAGCTTAGCATTTAATAATAATAATAATAATAATAATAATAATAATAATAATAATAATAATAATAATAATAATAATAATAATAATAACCGAAATCGAATGGTTATTATCGGGATGAAGTTTCACACTTGCTCTGGTTTTACTATATTTGGTAGCTCCTTTGTTTCTTCGTGTTTTAGAGGTTTTTTTATGCATGTTTAGGCCAGCCGTACGGCTCTCTCTGTCACACTGAAGCCACGTTGCCGCGCCGCTGCCTTAACGCTACCTGGCGGTGGCGTGGGTTGGCGTGTTTGGCGGGGAAACAGCCACAATACGTGAAGATGGCGTTGGGCTTCCTTAGCACTGACGTTATACATTACGTATGTTCACGTATGTTCCGGTTGCCCCTAGGTTGGCCTCCCGTGCGCCCAACGTATAGTCAAGTACAGTCACAGATACGTGACGACCCACGTATATTGTGAGCTGCCCACAATATACGTGGCCCTCGCCGTACCGCCAGGTATCCACGAGGTACCGTTCATACGGCAAGGTACGTCCTAGGTTGCTGGGACGTTTCCACAATTACTGCGTTGCACGAACCAGCGAACTGCGTTGTACTGACGTTATACGTGCACTTTTTGATACGTGATAATACGGCTGGCTTAAACATGCATGTGTGACTGGACCTTTAGTACGCAGCACTAGATCAATGCTAGCAGTTGATGTTGGAGACAATGTGTCTGTACTAGTGTCTCAATTTAACCGTAGTAAAGGAGACTCCCCCCCCCCACTAACATAGTAGGTGTTGTATTAGCAGTTGAAGACAGTGGTTATGTGATTGGCACAAATTGGAATTATCAATGGTAAACTTGCCAGAAATCAATTCGAATTTGTTCAGTACAAAGGACTTTTGCCTGAAAATATCCCCAAACAACAGTTAAGTATTCGCGAACTAGTTCGAGCAGAAGGTGTGTGTGGTGGCCAAGGATACCAGAGATGTCTTTGCTGGAGCAATTTCTTGTCAAAGCGGTGTTCTTGTTTTAAAAGCTAGCCTTCGATGCAACAGTGCTTGCCACACCCACAAATAATGTGACAATATTGACAAATAATTACTGTAAATTTGTTTGATATGTATGACCATTGCTTACATAGACGTGAATTTCGCCTATATTTTTAATGATTAAAACAGCTGTTTAAAAAAATTGTATTTTATTTTATCAAAAGATTTTTTTTCAACTTACAATATTTACTTGTTTACTTGTTTACTTGTGAGTAGTCTTCAAGGCCCCGCTCCACTGCTGACGCAGCGCTCCGCAGGGCCTCCCTCGTACACGTTGAGTTAACATCTATAATCTTGTTTAATGCACTTTTCATTCAAATCGTAGCATTCAGTGAATAAGTGGGTTTTCAACTTCTTTTTAAAAATCTGCAAATTTTCACTGTTCTTGATATTTTCAGGCAGCTTATTGTACAGCCTTGGTGCACACGTTGCAAAAGCTCTAAAATCAATATCTGAATTGCATCTTGGTTCTATCAGTCTATGACGATCTACACTATGTCTCAAGATCATAGAAGTCTCAAGGTGAAAGGCACACAGTAAATTGTTCATGTATTTTGGTCTTTCAAAATGTAGAGCTTGATAAGTCATAAGACATATCTTATAAATAAGATTAGGTTTCCTTATTTTGACCCAAATACTAAGAAACAAAATATATAATCAGTTTGTGTATGTCCGTATTTAATGCTGTTCAGTTGTAGTACTATTTCTTTCACTAAGTTGTGTTTAAAGTAGCTTGTTTCATTAAGTAAAGTCCTTTCGTGTTGGTTAGTTTTTCCCCCTTCCTGCACAAATACTTTATGGTCGTTATAACGATCATTTATTTGAATTTCTCTGAATAATATTGTATGACATTGAAGTGCAGAAAGATTTGATCTTGGAGCAGCAGCGCGAGATTCATTTATATAAAAAGGTTCTTTTTGTACCAAAGATATATTTTCATGCATCATGGCAGCCCATTTCATGAAATGGGTGAGGGTTCATTTGCCCATTTCATGAAGTGGGCTAACCACTTGCCCATTTCATGAACTGGGTAAGTAGTTTGCTCACTTCATGAAATGGGCAAGTGGTTAGCCCACTTCATGAAATGGGCAATTTCACAGATCGGGTGTAACATATATATATATATATATATATATATATATATATATATATATATATATATATATATATATATATATATATATATATATATAAATATATATATATATATATATATATATATATATATATATATATATATATATATATATATATATATATATGTTTATATGTAATAAATTTTGGACATTTAGACGTGATTTTCATATTCTCTTAAGCCATTTGTTTCAATACCTCATTCTCTTATCAACCTCGGGATCAGAGTCCCTAGGCGAAACCATTCAAAGACAATAGCTTGTGACCGGCTGGGAATCAAACCCTGATCCAGGAAGCTGGCATAAACAGTGACTTATCCTTTAGCCATGTCTATGTATATATATATATATATATATATATATGTGTGTGTGTATATATATATATATATATATATATATATATATATATATATATACATACATATATATATATATATATATATATATATATATATATATATATATATATATATATATATATATATATATATATATATATATATATATTATATATATATATATATTATATCCCTCTCTGGGTGAGTATACCTTAACATTGTGAAAGGATTTGCGTATCGCCTTGATCAGCAAAGCTGTACTAGTCAGAGGTACTCATCCTAGATGAGTTTGTTGTGAATGATTAGAGGACTATCTCTTATCATCGCCAAGCCTCATATTGGGGCTTAATGTAGAAACTACAAATCCTGTCTAGTAAGGAAGACAATGGTTTACATTAGTCTCTCTCTCTCTCTCTCTCTCTCTCTCTCTCTCTCTCTCTCTCTCTCTCTCTCTCTCTCTCTCAGCAAATCATTGTCTGCCGTGAAAACAATCCACCTGACATTATGCTCTTACTCAGGGAGTTTTGTGGTCAGGTCTTTGACGAAGAATGCAAAAGAACTCTCTCTCTCTCTCTCTCGCTCTCTCTCTTTCTCTTTCTCTCTCTCTCTCTCTCTCTCTCTCTCTCTCTCTCTCTCTCTCTCTCTTGGCGGGACATGGGAGCGCGCGTGCTCATTTACATTGCAAAGCTGCGTGTTTTTATCGCGTATATATTAATACTAATGAAGAAGGGCCCTCTCTAGGGGCGTCGCCTTTGCGTACCCCCTGCTTCGCCACGTCGGACCAAAAGTGTTTTTTTTTTTTTAGGGTGGGGGCGGGGGCGGTGAAATGAAAGTTAGGAGTTCGAGGTCATAGATATTTCTAGAACGAAAGTGTTGGTGTTTTGTGGATTTTTCTTTTTTTCGAATTTTCAACTTTAATTTAGTGCAGAAAAATGCTTTTTTTATATAGGAAAAAACGGGTTTCCAATGGAATGTTAAGGCCAGACTATTCTGAATATATGTAGGCAAAAGAAAAAAGAACCATAACCAGAGAGGGATCAAGTTTAGTAATATCTGGGTTTCTTCTAATTTTGAATTTGGGAAATTTATAGTCAAGAATATTTAATATGAAAGATCTATTTTTCTTCTATTCTTATTTCTTCATATTTTCTTTCCAATTTAAATTATTTTTCATTTAGGAATTGAAATGTTTTTTTTTTTCAGTAAGAAATTGTTTTCTTGAGAAAGTTAAGCCAGAAGTGTATGTGCAGGCAAGGGAAAAATGATCTGTAACTAGTACTATATGGTCTTTTTTAAATTTGGATTTAAGAAAATAGTCAAGAAAGAACTCGTATTTTTTTTTCTATTCTTAATTCTTCATCTTTGTTCAGTTCTCAAAATATTTCCGAGCCTCAAAATATTTTCCAAGGAAAGTTTGTAACAAACGGGGTCAGATCTTCAAAGCCATTTGTTATGCCAATTATATACAATTCGTAATTGTTAACTTGGTCATATTAATAAATGGCTTCTGTTAGGTAATCATATAATGTGACGCGCTTGATTTTTGCCTGGAATTTTCCTTTGAAGAGAATTTGAAGAGAAATTATCAGCATTAATGGTTCAGATTTTACGGAGTTATCTTCTTTTTTCATTCTGGTTTATTTTATTCTTCTCTGTTTTGTCTCGCAGCATCATAACATAACATAAGTACTACACTGTTAATAGTTTTCCGTAAAAAAACAGTAAAAATCCTGGAATAAATATTGCAAAACGGATATATTGACGTAAAGGAGTGATATTTCGGTCACCAACCCGTGAAAGATGACAACAAAGTAGGGTGAAAATTACGGTCGCCTGTATTTTACTAAAATTCTCTGGGAACAGTATATTTTTACGTAGAATTCCCGCTTAAAATTACGGTTTCTATTTACAGTACTACTTCAGAATATTTCATTACAGAGGTTGACTTGAAATGTTTCAGAAAACAATAGAATCTTAGTCCTTGACCTGCCTTTCAAGCTTGCTATCTTTCACCTGCCTTTTTGTTTCCTTGCTACAGCTTCCAGTTTATTTATTCTATGACTAGAACTGTTTTTTATAACATCCAACTCTCTCAATTGAATCACTTTTACTTCAAATTTCAAATCGTTTGAACTTCAGGGCAATAAAGGCAACTATTATTATTAGCTAAGCGACAACATGGGTGGAAAATCAGGATGCTATGAGCCCTATAAGGTCTCCAACAGGGTAGTTAGCCCAGGGAGGAAGGGAGGTAAGGAGACATAGAGCCCTCGAGTGTAGCCTCAGGAGCTC
>NC_090749.1:57116850-57136850 GCF_036898095.1 Palaemon carinicauda
GGGTTGTTCTTGCGACATCGCGCCACATTATTTTGGCGCCCGAACAGGGACTGCCGAGGTGGGATTGAAGCTGGACTCTTTGACAAAGGATTGATAGGATTAGGAATTAGATTCAAGGCTGAAGAACAGGTTGATGAAAAATGGAAGAACAGTTAAGGGTTTTGAAGGAGGAATTGGGGCCGAGTAAGGAGCGTGAGGAGAAGTTTTTGCAAGAGAATAAGTGGTTAAGGTGTGAGAATGAGGAGATGCATAGGAAACTGAGGGAAATTCAGGGAACTGTAAAGAGAGTGGAAGAGGGTGTTGAGATGAGGATGCGAGAGAATGAAGAACGAATGGAGAAACGAATGGAAGCTATGATGGGGCAAGTAATGGGGATGATGAAAACTTTAATGGGTGAAGGTGCAGTCGGAGGAGGGTCCTCAGCTTCGGGTAATGGGTTGATAATGGATGAGAAGGATAAGGTTAGTGATAATGGGAAAGGAAGTGATAGTGATAGTAATAGTAATAGTGATAGTGATATTGAAGATAAGGGAATTAAGCATAGTAAGGATGAACAGAAATATGATAGGAAGAATGAGAAGAAAGGTAAAAGTAATATGAAGAGGGGAAAGAAGATAGGTCAGGATGAGAGTGAAGATGATCGTGAATGGGTGAAAGTGGTGAGTAAGAAAAAGAGTAAGAAGGGACTGGTTAAGGACAGGAATTTAAGTGCTGAAGTGGATTCATCTTATTCGAATGAGGAAGAAGGTAACAAGGGAGTAGGCAGTGAAGATAGTGAGAATGAAGTTGAAGTTTGTAAGACAGTATTTATGAGAGAGGTACCGAGGTGTGAAAGGTTCAATGAGCATAGTAGTAGGGATGTGTATGATTTTTTTAGGGAGTATGAGAGGTATTGTCAGGATAAGTATGGTGATAGTAAGAGAGTTTGGGCTAGGGAGTTAGGAGAATATTTGACCGGGTCTTTGTTGACGATGTATGGTGTGATAATGAGTGTAGGTGATGTTGATTATGAAAGTTTGAAAAAGAGAATAATTGAGCAGGTAAAACGTATGAAAGGGAGTGTTAGGTATAAGCGTAAGAATGATTTTGATGAGGCACGGATGAATGTAGGAGAAGCGATATCGATGTATGTATATAGGTTGGAAACGTTAGCTAGGAAGAAGTTTAGGGATGAAGGCATAAATGAGAATAAGGAATTAATGAAGAAGTTTTTGGCTACTGTACCTGAGAATGTTGCCGAGTTTATTAATTTGAAACGGAAGGAGAAAATGAGGTGGACGAAAGAAAGACTGACATGGGATGATATTTTAGAGATAGTTGAGGATTATGAGTTAGATGGGTGCATGAAAGAAAATGAATCTGTGAGTGTAAGAACTGGAATGGAAGAAAGTGTAATAGAATTTGGTAGTTATAAGGATGCAATTTTAAGAGGGCCAATGAGGATAGATGATCAGGTAGTAGATAGGAGTGTTAGGACGAGTAATGTGGGAATACCTGTAAGGACAAATGAAGGGTTTTGACAAGGGAATCAGGTTTGGAGGGATAGGAATGCTAGTGCGCAGCAAGGTAGGTCAGGTAGTTGTATCCGTGAAGAGAAGTATTATAGATGTGGGAAAGTAGGACATGAGAAGAATGAGTGTAGATGGGCTCTAGGTGCTTGTTTTGGATGTGGTGAGGTAGGGCATAGAATTAGCGAGTGCAAGAAAGAGAAAGGGGTAAAATGTTATCGGTGTGGTATGACTAGGCACGTAGCGATTGGATGTCGTAGTAATCGTATGAATGTGATTTGTGGTAATTGTGGTAAGGATGGTCATTATGCTAGAATGTGCAAGGAGCAGTATACTGAATGTGGTGCAGATGGGCATGTAGCTAGAGTATGTAGGAAGAAGGGATTAAGTCAGCCAGGATGTTCGGGAAACTAGAGTGTATGAGGGTTCAGCTGGGTGAGTCCTCCTGTGTGTGTGGAAGGAATATGATCAATGTCTGTGAGAATGGGATGAATAATTGGTTGGAAATGAGCAAGTATGAATCTAGTATGCATTAGAAGTTAGGGCTGGAAAATAAACAATTAGTGTTAGTTGAATATAGGAAAAACAGGCGTTTGAAAGTTTTAAGTGAGGAGATAATGCAAGGGAAATTTATAGGTATAGGTAGGAATCTGAATAAGTATGACAAGGGTGTAGATGTGCAAGAGAGTGTGGAAGATAAATGTATTAATACAGATGAATCATGGCTGAGTATGAATGATACCAATAGGGTATGTGGCTTTTCGTTAGATGATGTAAAAGAAAGAATGAATAACGCAAGAGTGAGAGATAGGAGAATGATAAGTAGTATGAATGAATCTTTTATTAAAGTAGAAAATGGGTTTGATGAAATGGATGAATTGCTGACGGAAATAAGTGAGATTTTAGGGCCAGATGAGAACGAGGTAGATGGCATTGTACATGATATATTAGATGATAGGGATTTAAATAGGAATAGTGTTCATGTAGGGAATGATTGTGATATGGAAGAAGTGAATGAGAGAGTATATGGGGGCCCAGTTACACGGAGTAGAGGTCCCGTTTTGTGTGAGACGGATTTGGCAAAGAAAGGGGGGAGGAATGTGGAGGATTAATTTTTGTTTTATTTTTATTTTTGTTTTTGCCAAATCCTGAGAGAGAGAGAGAGAGAGAGGTAGTTAGTGTATCGATTGTTTGTGGTGAGAAAGACTGTTGGTATAAATGAGATTGTTTGTTTATGTTTTTAGTTAGGTTACGACAGTGGTGAATGTCTTGGGTGAATGCTTATTTTGATTTTGACTGCAGCTGGAGGCTGTTGTGAATGCTGGGTTATATGTTATATCATTTTTCGACAAGCGTGGAAGTGTTTATTTATTTAAAAAGCCGTAATTCCTCATTTGGATAAAGTTCACTTGAATGTTTACTCGATTGTTGATGACTTGGCTTGTATAAGGAACTTGATAAGGCTGCTGAGATTTCGATAATTGTTGATGACCCGGACCGAATTAAATTCCGATTGCTGTTGTTGATGATGATGATGATGATAAGAACAACCACCCCAATCAGGGAAGTAGCTGTGGCAAATTGCCACCCTGTGGACTATTGAGCACAAAACCGTGATAGTGGTAGTTTGCCGTTAAAGACAGTTGGCAGTGTATGGACGACTGTGTTGGTGTCCATAAAACGGATTTTGAGCGAAGCGAAAAATCTATTTTTGGGTGAGATGGCCATGTTGTCCTGATGGAAGTTCCTATAGGGTAGCTTCCTAGGGTATATTACAACTACGGCGATATTCCCAGAGAATTTACCTTAAGGTACCAGAATTCTAACTCCTGGAGCGAGTATCCCTCGTGAAAGGGATATCGCGACATATCAGAGGACGTATTCTAGACACGTCACATGGCAATCTACATCCTGGACAGAGATTTCGTCTCGTAGGAGGTGATTGACGAGATACGAATTCGGGAAAGAAAAAGGGGAGCCGCTCCCAAGGCTTCCCTATCCCCCGATTCGTATGCGTGCCTGGCGCCAATCCTGGCGCCATCTGTATTCCTTGTAGCGTACACGAGGTGCTACAGATACTGTATGTAGGGAGGGGTCCTACAGCCCTTTCTTAGAAAGGCAAGGGCGGGTCCATCAGGACGACATGGCCATCTCACCCAAAAATAGATTTTTCGCTTCGCTCAAAATCCGTTTTTTGGGCTCAAGCCATGTCGTCCTGATGGAAGTGTACCAGAGCATTACTGTATCTGTGGATTCTCAGAACGTGCCGTACTCCCCGGAGGTAATTTTTTCCCGGTCGACTAGACCTAGAGACCTAAGATGTTACCGTTATACATCTTTTCAACTAACTATAAACTATGTTAGAGCTTCCTGCCCCCTACAGGGAAGAGTCCTACTAGACTCTGGAAAGTCTCGAAGAGTACATATATCTATGTATGAATACCAGGCAAGCTAATATAGTGGTCTCGCCCTATATTAAGTAAAGCATAGTTTGTATAGAACCACTGCGTCAATATATATTGACCAGTAATCCGCACAATACTTGTATTGGACAAAGGTTTATATCCGCATAGGAAGAAACTAATAAAACCGCCCTCGTCCCTTTATGGGACGGAGTCCTCCCATTAGGGGACTACATAAACCAATGCAACATAGCTTGCATAACAGAACAATTCTATCAGAATTATCCCAGATAAGATACATAGAATCAAAATGCTCAATTATACCAATAAATTGACACAGGTGAAAGAGACGCAAGGTTCTCAAGAACAAGTTTATTGACAGATAATAAACAGACAGGTTAACAACAATTATATATATATATATAAAAGAGGGTAACCCAAAACTTTAAGCATAAGTATGATAGTAAACAGAACTTGTTTATCTGAAAGAAAAACCATTAAACACCACTTTAATAAGATACCAAGGTATCAAGTCATAAAGTCTGTATTACAAATCAATCACATTAGCGTTAGAAACGCTCGGCACACATGTCTGAACTTATGCTAGGTTCACCTTTGAAAGAAGGAACAGTCTATATGGGCACTTGGTGCCCTCATTTAGTTTGTAGTACAGTATGTACCTACACACTCACCCTGGACTTAATCGTCCCAATTAAGACCACTGTTCCTCGCAGAGTTAAACAGTAGGGTTAACTACACGACCCACTGCTACCACAGATCTCTTAAGTTCCTCTACTTGCTTCGCATAGTGGCGAAAGAACACCCTGGAAGACTTCCAGCCCGTGTATGAACGGAGATGTTCAAAATCCATACAATTAAAGAAATTTAGGGATGAGGCAACTTTCCTCGGATCGTGACCTGCGGGTGTACTGTCAGGATCCGCTCTGCGAATAAAATATGTCATTTTCGCTCTGAGTTGATTCAGAGATAAATTTGAGCCTGATGTTTCTCCCCTGAATAGTTGACCACCCTTGAAGTCTGAAGTTCTACGAAGATAGACCTTTAGGCATTCTACTGGACATAGAGATGCATCTTCTTTCAGAGGGCAGATTCTCCAGGGACCCCACCTGTTGGTGGGTAACTCATTCTTGGCGAGAAACGTAGGATCCGGAAACAGGTTCAGATCCTCCCCATCCAGGAACTGAACACGACTTGCCTCTCTCGAGAGGGCTACGATCTCACTAACCCTGGCCCCGGACGCGAGTGCAAATAGGAAAATAACTTTTTGCGTCAAATCCTTTAACGCACATTCTTCATTGCTCAACAGGGAGGCGAAATGAAGAACTTTGTCTAAAGACCATGAGATGGGCTTTGGAGGTGCTGAAGGTCTGAGCCTAGCGCAGGCTTTCGGAACTTTATTAAAGATCTCGTTACCTAGGTCGATCTGGAAGGCAAATAAAATGGGTCTCATCAAAGCGGATTTACACACTGAAATCGTGTTAGCTGCCAACCCTTGGCCATGGAGGTGGATGAAGAAAGATAAGCAGAAGTCTGTTGAGATCTCCTGCGGATTCTTTGCCTTTACAAAGGCCACACACTTTCTCCAAGATGACTCATATTGCCTTCTAGTCGATTTGCACTTATATTCCTCTAGGAAGTCTATGCTGGCTTTCGAAATCCCGAAACGCTTTCTCACCGCAAGGGCGAGAAAATCATGAGCTGCAGGGTCCGGGTTTTTTGTAATGAAGCGCAGACAGTCGACTTCTGGACTCGCTGGGTCAGAACTGGATGTGGTAGTGGCACGAACTTCATCTGTAGTTCCAACGCCAAGGGGAACCACATACTGTTCGGCCACTTGTGGGCCACTATTGCCGCTACCCCCCTTGAAGGATCTCAGTTTGTTGAGGACCCTCAACAGAAGGTTGTGAGGAGGGAACAGGTAAATCCTGGACCATCTGTTCCAGTCGAGGGACATTGCGTCCACTGCTTCCGCTAAGGGGTCCTCGTACGGGGACACGTACAGGGGCAACTTCTTGTTGTCTTTCGTCGCAAAGAGGTCTATTTGCAGTTCTGGGACTTGATTCAGAATGAAGGAGAATGATCCTGCGTCTAAGGACCATTCCGACTCTATCGGTGTGAACCTGGATAGAGCGTCCGCTGTCACATTGCGGACTCCTTGAAGGTGAACTGCCGACAGGTACCACTTCTTCTTTTCCGCCAATCGGAAAATGGCTAACATCACTTGGTTGAGAGGTGGTGACCTCGACCCTTGTCGATTCAAGCATCTCACAACCACCTCGCTGTCCATCACCAATCGTATGTGGATCGAGTGACGCGGGGAGACTTTCTTTAAGGTAAGGAGCACTGCCATAGCTTCTAGAAAGTTTATATGAAAGGTCCTGAATAGCTTGGACCAAGTCCCCTGGACTTTTTTCCGATGAGAGTGACCTCCCCATCCCTCCTTTGAGGCGTCTGAGTGAATCGTCATCGACGGGGGAGGTGGCTGAAGAAGAACCGACTTCTTTAGATGTCTGGCTTGGGACCAAGGTCTGAGAAGAGTACGTAGCCGAGGCGGCACTGGTCTTCTCAGGTCTCTTCGCGCGTTTGATGCATACCTTCTCCAAACTCCGGTTGCATCCTTTAGCTGTGCTCTTAGCACTGGGTCTGTCACTGAAGCAAACTGGAGAGAGCCTAATACCCTCTCCTGTTCGCGTCTTGATATCCTTTCGGAATCTAGAAGTCTCTTGACAGAGCCCGCTATCTCCTTCCTTTTCTTCATTGGGATGGAGAAACTGTGTGACAAAAGGTCCCAGTGGATTCCCAGCCACTGGAACTTTTGGGATGGAGAAAGTCGAGACTTTTTTCTGTTGATCTTGAAGCCTAGGTACTCTAGGAACTGGATCACCTGACTGGAAGCTTGCAAGCATTCGGTCTCGGATGCTACCCACACCAGCCAGTCGTCCAGGTAGGCTACTACCTGAATTCCCTTTAGGCGTAATTGTTTGAGAGCTGCGCTCGCAAGCTTCGTGAAAATCCTTGGGGCTATGTTTAGCCCGAATGGCATGGCTCTGAAGGCGTACAGTCTCCGTTGTAGCCTGAACCCTAGGTAGGGGGAGAGTCGACGGCTGATTGGAATGTGCCAATAGGCGTCTGACAAGTCTATAGAGACTGAGTATGCCCTCTTGGGCAGTAAGGTCCTTATGTGTTGCAGTGTTAGCATCTTGAATTTGCAATTCACTATGAACTTGTTGAGTGGCGACAAGTCCAGAATGACTCTGAGCTTTTCCGAGTCTTTCTTGGGAACACAAAACAGCCTCCCTTGGAATTTGATGGACTTCACCTTTCGGATCACCTTTTTCTCCAACAGTTCTTGAACGTACTCCTCCAAAACGGGGGTGGAGTGTTGGAAAAACCGAAGGCATGGGGGTGGAGTGCTGTACCAGCTCCAGCCCAGTCCATTCTTGAGTAGGCTTTGGGCCCAGGGATCGAAGGTCCAGCGATCCCAAAATTTCATCAGTCTCCCTCCTACCGGTATCGTTTCACTTGGACTGCCGTCCTGAGGTCTTGCCTCCCTGACCACGACCGCCTCTGAATCCCCTTCCCCTTGAGGGGCGCCTAGACGAGCCTCTGGCTGCTCCTCTAGGTTTTGCACGAAAGGAAGAAGACTGTCCTTCGAACGTTGGGGTGAATGTGGTTGACTGACCTGGCACAGCCTGGGGTACCCACTGAAAAGTAGTCGGGGTTTGTGCCACCATCTGGGGCACTGGAGGCAATGGCAATTGCAGTTGCTGTTGCTGTCTATAAGGTTTGGCTGGCCGAGACGGTAGCCTAGTCCTCATATTCTTCCTCTTTGGTTGAGGACCCTCATCCGGGGAAGATTTTCTTTTGATAGCCAGGCCCCACTTCTGGAGAAGGTTTCTATTCTCCACGGCGGCCTTATCAACAACCTCTTTGACCACATCGGTAGGGAAAAGGTCTTTTCCCCAAATGTTGGAGGAGATTAACTTCCTTGGCTCGTGTCTCACCGAAGCCCCGGTGAACACGAACTCCCTGCAAGCTCTCCTTGCCTTGACGAAGCCATAAAGATCCTTCGTCACTGTGGCTAGGTGAGACTTAGCCACTACCATGAACATTTCATGGACCTTGGGGTCACTTGCCATCGTCTCAAGAGTAGTCTGATGAGACATTGAGGCAGCCAGTCTTTCTTTTGTCTCGAACTCTCTTCGTAAAAGAGATTCGGACAGCTTGGGGAGGTCCTCGCCGAATTGCCGTCCGGCAATATCAGCCTCCAACTTTCCCACTGAGAATGTCAGATGGACATCCTTCCAGTCTTTGTGGTCCATAGGCAGGGCCAGCGACAAGGGTTTACACTCCTCCAGGGAGGGGCAAGGCTTGCCGGCCTCGACTGCCTTTAGGACAGCCGCAAACCCTTTCTGTAAAAAGGGGAAGGCTCTATCAGGAGAGGACACAAAAGAAGGGAGCTTCTTGCTCAATGCAGCTACCTTCGAGTTAGAGAAGCCCCTCTCTTTCATCGAGGATGAAAGTAGGGCTTGAGCCTTAGCGTGGTCCATAATAATGACCTCCTTCGGCTCTGTCTCCTCCCTTGAAGCTGGTTCTTTTCTCAGCTGGACATAGCAGTCCGGATATGATGCCTTGCTGGGCCAGAATTCTACCTCCTCTAGGGGAACTGAACCCAGCTTATCCGAGATGACGATCTTTCCAGTCGTCATCGGCATGTGCTCAGCATACCTCCATGGGTTAGCATCTGAGCATATGGGAAGGTCTTTCACATTGAGCCTTTTCCGGGGCCCATGTGATTCTGCCAGGGACTGCATACGCAGTTCCATTGCAGCCGCCTTCTCCTGATTCTCCTTCTGCATTT
This sequence comes from Palaemon carinicauda, assembly GCF_036898095.1. Classification (NCBI taxonomy): domain Eukaryota; kingdom Metazoa; phylum Arthropoda; class Malacostraca; order Decapoda; family Palaemonidae; genus Palaemon; species Palaemon carinicauda. The sequence continues at coordinate 57,125,643 of NC_090749.1, forward strand.
GTTGGATCATTCCAACAATCGAAGAGAGGGCCTGTCCCAGTTCTACTGGGAGACCAGCCGATGTTGAGGGGATAGGCTCCGGCATCTGAACCGGAGTAGCCGACACCTCGTCGACCACATCCTCTACGACATCCGGGGTTTGAACTTGATCCTGACCTTCTGCCAGGAGGTCTTCTTCCAAACGTTCGTCCAGGTCAGACATCCTGTCATCCAACTGGATGTCTTGCATCGCAACTGCGACTTCCACGTCCACCTGGACTTGATCTTGAGGGATCTCCTCTTGAGGTTGGGGAATCACTGCATCAGCTGATGCCTGGGGAAAAAGATACGCCCTCATCTTCTCACTTGGAAGATAAGGGCCAGAGGTGTTCTTCTTGAAGCCCCTTACCCAAGTACGAAGCTTTTCCCTTGCTATATCCCTTGATTCCGCCGTTCTAGGGGAATCAAAAGCCTCAGTAATCAGGTTAGTGCATACAGTACATACCTGAGGGTCCCAATACTGGAGATCATCCTTGGAGACAGCGCATGCTGCGTGTCTCCTACAACACTCATGTCCGCAGAGGTTCTTGCTGCGGACATTGCAGAAAGCATTTCCGCACTTCGGAGGGTCCTCCTGTAAAGAGAAGAAATTTCCATGAGTATCAAGTGAACTATGTATCACTGGATATGCATATTATAGCATAACAATTCATAAAGGAAAGACACACACTTGTGTTTCCCTCACAACCCATTGTTGCAGCCTTCCAGATAATAAAATCAAAATGGTTTATCTCTTCTAGAGTAACCAATGCAAGGTTTCCAGAGGAAACAGGTGGAGCTCACACCTAAGCAATGATTTTAAAATCCTGGATAATAGACAGGGAAGAACTCAGCTTCCTATCTGAGGGCAACAGCAAAGGGCTGTGCAAGAAAACACAATAGTGTTAGAAGATACAGTGCTGTACCAAAACCTTTACTATAGTTTTCTTCTTACTGTATATGCTATACAGAAGAATACTAGTACAGTATAAGGGGGATGTGTGCCGGCCTGCCTTTGCCGGCCGGCACACACCACAACTAGCTTTAAAGTATACTACTTAACAGCTATAGGGCGGCAGCACTCTGGTTCAAATGCCTGTGCCGGTCGGCAGCTACTGCCGGCCGGTAACAGCCAGTGTTTGCCGGCAATGGCTGCCGGACAGCAACTACACAAGGTAGTACCCAGCTGCCGGCCACACTCTTGGTGACCGGCAGACAAGGGCTGACATAAGCCGGCCGGCAAAGGTACAAGACCGATGCCAGCCGGCAGCAAAAGAACCAGAGAACTACACCTGCCTGGCTGCCGGCCTCATAGGCCGGCAGCCGGGACAGGTACAGCACTAGAAGAAAATAGAATGGATGCCGGGATAAGAGTGTACACAACCTCCAAGCCCGGAAACCGAAAGAGTGCATATAAGGAAGGGGAGAAACTAATTCAGGCTTCCTTGACCAATGCCGTCCGGCTCTGCCGGCAGGCATGGATGAGGGACCAAGAGAGGTCCGGGCAGCACTCGAAAACATAAGACCCTTGCCGGCCAGCAGCTCTGCCGGCCGGCAATGGGCTGAGTCAATTCCACATCCCAACCTATACTAGGTCCAGAAGTAGAACAACGTACAGTACAGTAAGACCCCTGCCGGCCAGCTCTGCCGGCCGGCAAGGTACAGTACAGTAATGGCTAGGCCATTACGGAGATAGAGGGGGAAGGGACAAGAGGGTCCTGCCAACCTTGCTTTAGTGACAGATCACCCGCAGCCAAGAAACTTATCTTAGCCTAAGGGAGATCTAAGGGGAAAGGCCAGCAATACTTGCCAGCTTCCAGAGCACCAAAGCAAGGAAGGCGTTGCTACTCCCAAAGGAAGAACTTATCCTCCCCCGAGAACAGCAACAGGACTTGGTCTGGTCGATCACAAAAGAAGGAATCATAACTACAGAAACCTTCGGTAGTGACCTAAGGGAGCTAAGCTCCCTTTGTATGTGTTAGGTCAGCGAGGGGGACTCTGCCCCAAGCCAGACAACACAGACTCAGACTAAAAACTCTGTTGTTCTGTCCCTCTTGAACCATAACTACAGGAACAGGAAGGTACAGTAACACCCTAGTATAGTTTTATCGAAAATAAATTCGGAAAAAACCACTTAGGGATAAGCCCAAGGCTTAAACAGAGGGAAAGGGATTGCATACCTTCTCCGAAGAAAAGAAAGCAACCGGGGAGTATGATAAAGTATACTAAGGCTCCATAAGCAAATAGCCTAGGCACCAAGAGAATCGATTACCTAATTCACCGAAACTCACACGTATACAATCTTGGAAATATTCCACACAGTCTAAAATGTATAAAATATAGCCTAAAGCTTCAATAAAATTTTAATTACACTCGGAAAAACCAAATTCATGCATGAAGTACTAGGACCAAACGAATAGGCTACATGGCCTAGCGTAGGCCAGAATGGCGAATACTTTGCCAAATAATACTAAGCACGAAAGGAAAACCTATGTAAAGCTAAATAGCTAAAATTTATTAAAGCAAAACAACCAGGAATGTCGCTCTGACTAACTAATTTATACCTAGCGAGCGACAGTGTCCAGGACACCTCTGGTAGGCTACGGCTCTTGTATCAAAGATTAATCCTATTAATCACTCAAAATTTTACCAAGAGCCTACATTTATACATAACAGACACTATACTCAACTTATCAGAGGCCAACGAAGACGAAGAAGCCATGAAAAGTCGAATAAATCCAAGATTTGCGAGAAAAACAGGAAAAAACACCGAGTTGTTAAGCTACGCAAAAAGGAATACAGATGGCGCCAGGATTGGCGCCAGGCACGCATACGAATCGGGGGATAGGGAAGCCTTGGGAGCGGCTCCCCTTTTTCTTTCCCGAATTCGTATCTCGTCAATCACCTCCTACGAGACGAAATCTCTGTCCAGGATGTAGATTGCCATGTGACGTGTCTAGAATACGTCCTCTGATATGTCGCGATATCCCTTTCACGAGGGATACTCGCTCCAGGAGTTAGAATTCTGGTACCTTAAGGTAAATTCTCTGGGAATATCGCCGTAGTTGTAATATACCCTAGGAAGCTACCCTATAGGAACTTCCATCAGGACGACATGGCTTGAGCCCAAAAAATATATATATGTTTCTGTGCTTTGGAGTTTGGGTTGTGGTAAATTTAAGTTTGTTTTGTTAGTGTTTAGTTTTAAGCTTTATTTATTTTGAGGGTTTATTTGAATGGTGGTATGATTAATGTCTATTTTGTGTTACGTGTATGATTAGTGATAAGTGTGATTTTTTTGGTTTATGTTGAGCGTTTTAGTTTGTAAGGAAATATAGTTTTAAGTATATGTTTTGTTTTTATGTGTCCTTTTGTCTAAGAGTCCAGTTTATGATAAAGTAAGGGGAAAGTTTGTTTTGAGGAGACATTTGTCAGTTAGAGTGATCAAGGGTGTGGGGGTTGTTCTTGCAACATCCCGCCACAATATATATATATATATATATATATATATATATATATATATATATATATATATATATATATATATATATATATATATATATATATATATATATATGTATATATATATATATATATATATATATATATATATATATATATATATATATATATATATATATATATATATATATATATATATATATATATATATATTTACATATATGTGTATATGTGTATGTAGATATATTCATACTGAAATATATATATATATATATATATATATATATATATATATATATATATATATATATATGTATATATATATATATATATATATATATATATATATATATATATATATATATATATATATTTTATCCCTTCCTAAGTAGGGATACTCTAAACCTGTGAAAGAGTTTACGCATCACCATTATCAGTAAAACTGTAATAATCAGAGCCTCCAATACTAGGTTGGTTTGCTGTGGCCAGCGTGGTGATGAAAAGTAGCCAAGCCCAAGACATGGATAAGGACGTGTCTGATGGCTTTGTCATGCAGTGGCGTAGAAACCAATATATATGTTGCAGTTGTATGTGTATATATATAAATATATATATATATATATATATATATATATATATATATATATATATATATATATATATATATATATATATATATATATATATATATATATATATATATACAGTATATATATATATATATATATATATATATATATATATATATATATATATATATATATATATATATATATATATATATATATATATATATATATATATATGCACACGGTTACATGCGTGTGTTTATCTAATTTTTAAGTATTTATATACAAAAGGAAAAACAATAATACTTCTTTTCTATGTCTAAGTAGATGATGAAGGATATACTAAACTAAGCAATAAATTTAACTTCATACATATTATAATTTCATTTGTAATTAACATTAATAATTTCACTTCCGGTTTTATCTTATTCATCTTTCATCTCAAGCTTTTGAAGACTCTCGAATGAAGATCCTCGTGAAACAAGAAATAAAAAACAAGAACAAAATATGCTTTTATGCCTCTGATAACCTCAAGTGCCTTCTATTGACTGCATATCGTTAGTTTTTCCATCAATGGAAAAAGGCTATCCCTTGAGTGTTTCCTGCAGCTGACAGGACTGTAAGGATATTCAGCCCTACGTAGGACTAACTCTCGATACCCTTGCTGGCATCTACAGCGCTCCAGGGATTAAAAAAAAAAAAAGCTTTAAATCTTGTCCCCAAAGCAGAAACGCCACTGGTCTTCAAGCTTTATTTCCTTGAGACTTGAGCATCTCATGTCGTATTTCCCGCCAGACTGGGAAGTGCTGAGTCAGCTCTCATTTCCTCTCCTGAAATGTGGCTGCTGTCCACAACGAGCAACCAACTTCAGCCTCCAGAGAGCAATTCAGATAAAATATCCCTCTTTAATATATCTTCCCTGCCTCGGTCTCTTCGCGAAATAAAAAAAATTGCAACGCTGGAATTTAATCACAAGTTGCTTAGTTTTCGCACAGAGTGGATTCACTGTGACGTCATATATTTTTTCCTTACATGCCCATGAACCTATTCATATATATTTGCTCTCGCTGACTTTTTGCATTCTGCTTTTTATTAACTGCAACATCACTTTAAAAAAATTAGAACAATTTTGTGATGTCATTATTTTGTCCAAGGGTAAAAATAAAGATTTTACATTCCTATTTTGTTGGTTTCAAAATTTAAGTTTAGAATGAATTATGCCAGGACATCTTTTTATTATTATTATTATTATTATTTTATTATTATTATTATTATTATCATTATCATCTATATACTAATACGATAGTACGTGTTTTATTTATTTTGTGTGTCACGCTTTAAAGAAAACGGAAATAATTTGATGGTATACTCGTGTCACGCTTTAAAGAAAACGGAAATAATTTCATGGTATACTCTTACAAATTCACATTAGACTTTGATTACTTAACCAAAGCACATCTTATATAGTTTTCCCAATTTTGTTTTTAGCACCTGACTTTTTTCAAATATTAGATAGAAAATTGCCATAACCTAGACTATAAAATTAATCTTGGGTTTTTTCGTTTAACGACTAATCCGTTCTTATTGTAAAAGATTTCTCATAATTCTGATCACCCTTTGCTTCAAATCTTCCTAGACATTACTCAATTTCCCATCCGCATATCATATTCAATGACCATTAATGAAGCTCAAGGACAGACTTTCGATAAGGTTGGGGTCTACCTATCACAACCTTGCTTTACTCATGGACAACTTCATGTAGCCTTCTCAAGAGCAAGGTCTATGAAGAGAGTAAGAGTGAAAATTTGTGCTCAGAATAATTCTACTCATGGCCAGAGAAGAGGAGCTGCCTTCACTATATATGTTATATATAAAGAAGTTTTGTGAATTGTTTCATGTATTGCTCATTTTTTAACATAAATAGACAAGTCAAATCTTATCACATTTTATTCAAATATGTTTATGTTAGGAACAAGATAATTAGTATTGAAAATATAATTTCGTGTAATTTACACGGGTTCCGCTAGTCATTATTATTATTATTATTATTATTATTATTATTATTATTATTATTATTATTATTATTATTATTTGCTAAGCTATAATCCTATTTGGAAAAGCAGGATGCTATAAGCACAAGGGCTCCAATTGGGAAAAATATCCCAGTGAGGAGAGGAAATAAGGAAACATAGAATAGTGTGCCTGAGTGTACCCTCAAGCAATAGAACTCTAACCCAAGACAGTAAAAGAACTTAGTACAGAGACTATGGCACTACCTAGGACTAGAGAACAATGGTTTAATTTTGGAGTGTCCTTCTCCTAGAAGAGCTGCTTACCATAGCTAGATTGTCTCTTCTACCCTTACCAAGAAGAATTTAGCCAATTAAGATCAAGATCAACTTTTACCAGAATCATCTACATTGCATTCATGAAAAAATGTTGTGATGTGACAGCCGCGATTTTTCTATAAAGTAAGAAGATAATCTATATCTATCTATCTATATATAGAGGGGGCACTTACCTATACTATTTTGTTCCTCAGATAAGTGAAAGACCCTCATAAAAAATGGCTAGTCTTAAGCCTTTCCTAACGTTGGGATGACACCGTGGCACTCTTCCCCATAAAGTTCCCTCTTCCCACATCTCTGCTGGCATCAATGGCACCTCAGGAGAAGAAGAGAAACCTACAGATATTACTCACAAAGCAGCGACGCTGGCTCTCCACCTATATTTTCTTTAGGCTTGTGGATCTCACCTCATAAGTTCTTTGGGAAAATATTAACTGGGGAACGCTCCGAAAGCGATTATTTTCTCTCTTGAAATGTTGCTGCCGTCCACAACGAGCAACCGGCTTCAGCCTCCAGCGAGCATTTGAGATGAAATATCCTTTTTTCTTTTAATGTCTTTCATGCCACGTTCTCTCCAGGGAAAAGATAGCAGCGCTGAAATTTAATCACGAGTCAGTTTTCGCTCAGAGGAGCAACACTGGAAATTCCACCAGTCCTTTCTTTTCTTCTTCTCTTGCTATCCACAAACACATCTGTGTATATTTTCTGTGTTGACTTTCTTCGCCTTTTATCAAATGTCACATTATCTCTCTAGAAAAATAGCCTCAGAATGTCGGCGCTTTCTTCCAGCGTATCCACAAAGGCATTACGTTCATCTCTGGGTGAATTTATATTTTTCTTTATGGAGAGACCGACTCCATGACGTCATGACAGGAGAAGTGAAATGAGGCATTGGTAAATAGTGCAAGGTTTTTAGACGGAAAGGGGTCTTTGACGTGATGCTGATAAAGCCTCTGTGTAGGCATAGGAAACGGTTGATGCTGTGGAAGTTTTTCTACATGTTTTCATCCTTATTTTCTATTCTGAAGATGAATTAGACAGTATTTTGAGGGACTTTGTTTGTGCTATCAGTAATCAATTTACTTCTTAGGAAAAACAGTCGAATAGCCACCTGTCACTTGAGTGGTGAATAACATACATGGTAGTCAGACGACTGTGGTGAGGGTAGCCAGGGTTAAAAAGGCCGTGAGACCAGTACCCTTCTCCCAGATACCTCTGCTGAGTCGGTTAAAGCAAAATGAGAAATTGTATATACAACCAAGAAAATGAAATGCGATGGGCAGTGCATATTATGAAAATGTCAGATAATAGATGGAAAAAAATAATAGCTAAGTGGGTCCCTAGAGACTGCAAAAGAAGCATGTATATATATATATATATATATATATATATATATATATATATATATATATATATATATATATATATATATATATATATATATATATATATATATATATGTGTGTGTGTGTGTGTGTGTGTGTGTGTGTGTTTGTCTGTATGTATATTTACACCGATTCTGTATACATATTGATGGTATGTCCTCACTAGGATTAAGAACATGATAAAAAGAAATTCATAAACTGAAACAGAATATTTCCAATAAAAGAAATGAAAAAATGTTGTGGAAAACATACCCATATATATTAGAAATAATGATTTAGTCTTCTTTTTAGAGAGATGGGAATGAAACAGTTTTTTTTTTCTCTCTCCATAGAAAGAAGGTTGATTTAAGCCTTGCTGAAGAACCCCTTCGTTATTTGAGTTGCAAATTCAATTTCCTCCTCATGGGAGAAGATATATTTAAAAAAAAATGGCATTAAGAATGAGTTGTTTTCATATGCCTCAAAGTATATTTCAGACTTCAGGTTAAACTAGGCAGAAAGGAAGGATTTGTAAGTCTTATTTGGGTAGGCAGGACCTTTCAAAGAATCGAATAAGCCACAATACGTTAGAGATTATTATTATTATTATTATTATTATTATTATTATTATTATTATTATTATTATTATTATTATTATTATTATTACTACTAGCTAAGCAACAACATAGCTGGAAGAGCAGTATGCTATAAATCCCAAGGCTCCAACAGGGAAAAATACTCCAGTGAGGAAAGGAAACGAGGAAATAGATAAGCTACAAGAGAAGTACTGAATAATTAAAAAAATAATATATTGCGGACAGTAGCAACATGAAAATAGATCTATCATAGGTAAACTATAATAACTTTTAAAAAATAAGTTGAATCTTATGAGAACAATTGTTTATTTATAGAAATTTGCAGATATGCTACAATCATTTGTGTACACCATTTGTTGAACTTGATGGATGTGAACATCTGTTTAGGTTAAATGATGTAGTCCTCGTATTTGTGCATAATCTAAAAATCTCTGAAATCCTTAATTTGTTCAACTTAGAATATAATAATATTAGATTGAATAGACTTTTTATTAAGGGATTTTTAAATACATCAAGTGATAAATCATGATAAAATATATGTATTTTTCAAAACATTTCTCTGAGATGACCCACCTATATGACAACACATTTACTCTTCGGCAAATATAAATAATTTCCTGAATCTATAGTAAAGTTTAGGGTCCTCATAAGTATTAAACTCTCTCTCTCTCTCTCTCTCTCTCTCTCCTCTCTCTCCTCTCTCTCTCTCTCTCTCTCTCTCTCTCTCTCTCTCTAGGCTTCATTATCACAAAACGTCTTTATGACTTTTTCAATCTAGGTATTAGTGATATTCATTTATGTAATTTTGTAGTCTCTTCTCATCCGGGAGAAGACAAGAAGAAGAAGTAGCAAAGAAATTTTGAAGAGAGGAAAGACGAAAAGAGATTGTGTTGCATAAGATAAAGTCTTTTGCAATTGCATTTTCTTGAAGCGAAATTCGTCTTCGAGAAAGAGACAGGAATTGGGTAAGAGAATGGTATGGGAAACAAGCATTGGTGTGATAAATAAAAGAAAAAGAGAGAGAGAGAGAGAGAGAGAGAGGAGAGAGAGAGAGAGAGAGAGAGAGAGAGAGGAGAGAGAGAGAGAGAGAGAGAGAGAGAGAGAGAGGATTTATATCAATATTAAATTCTTCAGGCGCAGAAAATTTTTTCCGTAGAACTTGCTGACTGTTGAGAGTAAGGGACCTTGGGAATGTTGCAAGGGTAGAGAGAGAGAGAGAGAGAGAGAGAGAGAGAGAGAGAGAGAGAGAGAGAGAGAGAGAGACTAGAACAATTAAGAGAAAGATAAAAGTATTTAACTGCGTCCAGCTAAACTCCAATAAGGGAAAATATAGGCTGAGCCAACAACTGCTTCAACACGACTGGAATACAAAAGGCCTACGAAAGTGTGAAGCCTTCCGGCCCCCTCCCCCTCTCCCTCTCCCTCCCCTCTCCCTTTCCCTCCCCCTCTCCCTCTACCACCCCTCTCCCTCTCCCTCCCCCTCTCCCTCCTTCTTCCCCCTCCCCGGTCCAAAATTGCTTGTGGCCAGTTTGTGTTGGGTGAATAATATATGAGGTTGAAGGGAAAAAAAAACATTAGAGCAATGAGTAATTATACCAGTGAAATATGGAAGCAAGGAGAGGTTGCCTAGATATAATTATTGATTTTTAATGACACTTGCAATTTTTCTTGTGTGAAGCTTGAAGTTGTGTCTTTTGCTTTCGATGATCAAATGTTAAAACTAAATATATAAGCTATTATTATTATTACCAGCTAAACCACAACCCTTGTTGGAAAGGCAGGGGACTATAAGCCTAAAGGTTCCGATAGGGAAGAATAGCCCGTAATGAAAAGAAATAAGGAAACAGATTTAAGTGTGTCCGAGTTTACCCTCAAGCGAGAGAACTCTGTACCAAGGCAGTGGAAGACCTTGGTAGAGAGGCTATGGGACTATTCAAGGCTAGAGAACAATGGTATGATTTTGGAGTGTCCTACTAGAAGAGCTGCTTACCATAGCTAAAGAGTTTCTTCTACCCTTACCAGGCGGAAATTCCTCTGAACAATGACAGCTTAATAGTTAACCCCAAGTGAAGAAGAATTGTTTAGTTATGTTAGTGTTGTTAGGTGTGTGAAGAAAGAGGAGAATGTGTAAAGAATAGGTCAGACTATTCAGTGTGTGTGTGTAACAAAAGAAAAAAAGAGAACCGTAACCAGAGTGGAATCCAATGTAGTAATATCTGGACAGTCAAAGGACCCAATAAATCTCTAGCGGTAGAATTTCAACTGGCAGATGGTGCCTTGGCCAACCTAATACTGTATATTTTGTATGTTTTATATGTAAAGTTAACGGGCAATATACACCACGTTTAAATAAAAAAAAATCTACTTTATATATATATATATATATATATATATATATATATATATATATATATATATATATATATATATATATATATATATATATACATATATATATATATATAAAGTAGATTTAAATAAAAAATCTACTTTATATATATATATATATATATATATATATATATATATATATATATATATATATATATATATATATATATATATATATATATATAAATATTTAGCAATTTCAAAGTTGATAAAATATTCCTGACAGTTTTGGATTGACAGGAATCTGTTGATATTAAATTTAAATGGACAATCTTTTGTGTTGAGAACATTTTTATAGATTTAAAACTATCGTCAGGAGACCGTTTTTTTTTTTTCGTTTTTTTTTTTTTTTTCGACTGAAGTCACATAAATTCATGAAGAACATTCACCTGCTACTTTGGATATATTCAATAAATAATAAGTTAAAATGAATAACTTGATTCTCCTGGTGTTTACTTAT
>NC_090749.1:57139350-57141850 GCF_036898095.1 Palaemon carinicauda
TATATTATAAACATACATATATATATATATATACATATATATACGTATATATAGATATATATATATATATATATTATATATATATATATATATAATATATCAATATATATATGTATATATATGTATATATATATATATATGTATATATATATATATATATATATATATATATATATATATATATATATATATATATATATATATATGTATATATATATATATATATATATATATATATATATGTATTATATATATATATATATATATATATATATATATATATATATAGTTATATATATATATATATATATATATATATATAACTATATATATATATATATATATATATATATATATATTATATGTATATATATATTATAATATATATATAGTATATATATATATATATATATATATATTTATATATATATATATATATATATATATATATATATATATATATATACATATCAATAACACAATCTTTCGGATTACATTTAAAACATGAAGTGGAATATCAAATTCTTGCAACCTAATTTCATTTAGTGGTAACATACATTGTTAATTTTGCAGAGTATGGAATATAGATTAAGATGAAAACTTTTTTTATATCATAATTATTTGATTTAGAATTATATAAAGTTTTGCAACGTTTATTGTTTAGGAGATCATTATGACAATTTTTTATATTAAAAAAAAAAGCATGAAAATTTCTATTAGAATTAATAATTATAGGTTATCTTGGTTTTATCTGAATCATATTTGCCAAAAAAATCCTTTGACGAAAGAACACGTTAGTATCCTCCTATTCAAAATGATTAAAGGCCTATCCTTCAATTTGAAATGGTAATAGGCCTATTTTCGATTCCTTTTATGTGACTTTTTGCTAAGCTTTAAAAGCGAAAAATTCTTTTACGCGTGTCAAGGAATGAATAAAGTCTTCAGCTTAGATTAAGTCCAGTTTTTGTAACGAATAAGAAAACATTCATTTATATTCTTAGTTAGAAACAGTCCCCATTTTTATTTTGGAAATACATTGGTGGAACATTTCTGGGTAATTTTATCGTTTCTTAGTTATGCATTTCAACACATACTTATGGAATGCATAATAAATGGAAAGGTATTTTATATCACAAGAGGCTCAGTATGAAAAAAAGAAATGCATATGCCATTTGGACGGTATAGCTTAAGTGGTTGTAGTGCTGTTTTTTTTTTTTTTTTTTTTATATATAAAGAACTTCCAAAGGTCCTCCGAAGGGGGAAAGATCAACAGAGAGTTTCTGGAGGGAGAAAGAAAAAAATGATCTTCAGAGAGCCTATGGAGGGAAAAGGGTACTTGTAGAACTCCTCTGAAAGGAGAAAAGGACTAGTAGAAGTCCTCCGAAGGGAGAAATAGTGTCCTCCAAAGCAGGATCAGAAAACAGGATTATCAACAACTAACCATGGTAGGGGGCCGGGGGTTTCTTTATAACACCCCCCCCCCCTCAAATATCTACAATTCGACTCTGGCTGATGGATAGGAGTGAGTAACGCATTGTGTGTGTTAGGGAAAAATAATTCAATATACTAGTAATGAAGCATTTAACAGGGAATGTGAAGGGATAAGGTAATTGAAGTGTGAATTATTTTTTTACTCCACTTTAACTTACACCTATACTTTCCCTCCGTTGATATTAGGATTTGGTGTCTAAATCTATTGATTTTTTAGATAAAACTGTTGAAATATTGAAATCATTAGTTTATAAATATAAAATGTTTTTCTCATGTATGAAAATGTTACAAATTATCTTCCTACTTTAAAGAAAAGTATGAGGCTGTCACATCACAATATTTTTTTTCATGAATGCAATGTAGATAATTCTGTTAAAAAGCTGATCTTCTTGGTAAAGGTAGAAGAAACAATCTAGCTTTGGTAAGTAGCTCTTCTTAGAGGACACTCGAAAATCAAACCATGGTTCTCTAGTCTTAGTACCAAGTTCTTCTACTGTCTTGTGTTAGAGTTCTATTGCTTAAGGGTACACACGGGCACACAATTCTATATGTTTCCATATTTCCTCTCCTCACTGGGTTATTTTTCCCAGTTGGAGCCCTTGGGCTTATAGCATCCTGCTTTTTGCAAATAGGATTGTAGCTTAGCTAATAATAATAATAATAATAATAATAATAATAATAATATTATTATTATTATTATTAATAATAATGACAAGAGGAACCCGTGTAAATTACATAAAATTCTATTTTCAATACTAATTATCTTGTTCCTAACATGTACATGTTTGAATAAAATGTGATAAGATTTGACTTGTATATTTATGTAAAAAAATTAGCACTACATGAAACAATTTACAAAACTTCTTTATAGACAAGATTTCTAGTGAAGGTAGTTCCTCTTCTCTGGCCATGAGCACAATTATTCTGAGGACAAATTTTCACTCTTACACTGTTCATAGACCTTGCTCCTGAGAATGCTACATAAAGTTGTCTATGAGTAAAGCAAGGT
>NC_090749.1:57149350-57161850 GCF_036898095.1 Palaemon carinicauda
ACCAAAAGCCAGCACTGTTCCAGAAACAAAGACTTCTGGAAGACCGCAATACGAGTTATTATTCCAGAAGAGGAAGAACTCGTCTAAGGATATTCCTGGAAACCATGACACTTCCAAGCCTCCTCCGCATTGAGTTCGGGAGAAAGAAGTCTGCATTTCATTCTCTCATAGAAACCTCTAAATAATGCGGCCTTATGTCCTTATGGAGAATTCCAGCCGGGGAGGAGTGTGGGAGAGAGAGAGATGAGACTCAAAGACGAGATTCTGGAGGGCTGGAAGTTAACTACATTGTGAGGTTCCTAGAATTTCGAGGTTTCAAAAAGAGTTCTTGAGGTTTGCTGGTTTCTGTTTATTGCCTGAGGGCCTTTGACACTAACCTGAGACTAGGCATCAAGGACCTCACCATTACTGCTAGGGATGTGAAAACCTCTTCAATATAGCTAAAGGCCTCTGTTGAATATGGCTAAAGGTCCCGAGACCTCCCCGTTACTGTTATTGGTCCAGGGTAATTTACACATGTACAAGGGGTCTAGGGACCTCCACTTTTTTGTTAGGAATTTGAAACATTTACCATTATTACTAAGGGCCGAGAGACCTAAACATTACTGTTTGGGGTGTAGGGACCTCCCCATTAGTGCTATGGGTCCAGGGACCTCCCCATTAGTTCTATTGGTCCAGGGATCTCCCCATTAGAGCAATGGATATAAGGACTTTCCACATTATTGCTAGAGATCTGAGCACCTCTCCAATATTGCTACATATCCGGAAACTTCCTCATTGCTGTTAAGGGTGTAAGGACTTCTCCATTACTGCTATGGGTCCAGGAACCTACCTTTTAATTCAAGGGGTCTAGGTACATCCCAATTATTGCTAGGAATCTGAGCACCTCTACAATATTGCTATAGATCCAAAGACCTTCCCTTCACTGTTAGGATCTAGTGACCACCGCATTATTGCTATGGGTCCAGGGACCTCCCCTTTAGTTCAAGGGGTCTTGGGACCTTCCCATTATTGATAGGAGTCCAGGGACCTCCCCATTAGTGCAAGGGGTCTTGGGACCTTCCCATTATTACTAGGAGTCCAGGGACCTCCCCATTAGTTCAAGGGGCTTGGAGCCTTCCCATTAGTGCAAGGGGTCTTGGAACCTTCCCATTATTGTTAGGAATCCAGGGACCTCACCATTAGTTCAAGGGGATTTTGGACCTTCCCATTATTGCTAGGAGTTCATTGACGTCCCCATTAGTTCAAGAGGTCTTGGGACCTTCCCATTATTTCTAGGAGTCCAGGGACCTCCACATTAGTTTAAGGGATTTTGGGACCTTCCCAATATTGCTATGAGTCCATGGACCTTCTCATTAGTTTAAGAGGTCTTGGGACCTTCCCATTATTACTAGGAGTCCAGGAACCTCCCCATCAGTACAAGGGGTCTTGGGACCTTCCCCAATATTGCTAATAATTTAGAAACGGCAATTCTACCCCACCACAACGGACATTCTCTCAGCTAATAGGGATCAAGAAGACCCCAACACAATTATTTAGGTTAAACAAAGCTCCCCATCATTGTTAGGGTTCTTGGAAAATCCCCCCCCCCCCCCCCACAAGCTCTGGAAGCTCATGCAAGTTCCCCACCTTGCTAGAGATCGAGGACCATCCCTACCTCTTTCAGGACCTTCCCCACCATTTCTAGGAGTTCAGGTACTTCCCTACCGTTGATTAGGGACCTAGAGACTTTCCTACCTTTGTTGAAATTCCGTGGTCGTCCCTACCAGTGTCTGGTGGTCTAAGGACTCCCCCTCCCCTCTATTTCATGCTAGCCTTGAGGGGGTCCTCGCCATTGCCTCCGATCCTTAGGGACACCCCATCTCGTTCTTAATTAACTACATTGTCTTCCCCGGAAAATAGAAAGGTGACCGCCTTCTGCGTCCTCGTCTGGCACTGCTTCGCTCCCTCCTCATCCCCTCTCCCCTCCTTTCCTCTCTCTGCCCCTCCTGAGCATCCCCAGGTCCCCCCTTCCGACTCCCTTTCTTTATAGAGGATGAAAACAACTCATGGGCCGTCCCTCTTGGACGTCAGAATTCACCCCCTGCTGACGACGCGTGGTGAAATAAAGACATTAATTTTAATCCCCCCCCCCCCTCTCTCTCTCTCTCTCTCTCTCTCTCTCTCTCTCTCTCTCTCTGTATATATATATATATATATATATATACATATATATATATATATATATATATATAAATATATATATATATATATATATATGTGTGTGTGTGTGTGTGTGTGTGTGTGTGTATGTGTGTGTGTGTGGTGTAAGAGAGAGAAATAAAGGGCTATTAAAGCAGAAACCAACTACCGTACAGAGTAGAAAGTAGGGAAAAACGAGTAACAAAAGTAAAAGAGAGAGAGAGAGAGAGAGAGAGAGAGAGAGAGAGAGAGAGAGGAGAGAGAGAGAGCAATATGACAATATTGTTTTCCCATCAATGCTCCTATGAACGATTCAAGGGTTACCTGAAAGATTCTATTATTGTGTTCTTCTTTTTTTCAACATTGCTCTTGTTAGATATATGACACGTGCTGAAAGATATTAGTAAGGCTGTGGATTTAACTCATGGGCTGTGACAGAGAGAGAGAGAGAGAGAGAGAGGAGAGAGAGAGAGAGGAGAGAGAGAGAGACAGAGAGAGAGAGAGAGAGTTAAGTTATCCAGAAACAAAAGACAATATAAAGACCATCATAAAAGTGAAGAAACTTATAGAAGTTTATATAGAAAATCAATTAGGTATAGTCTATTTCCGTTATTATTATTATTATTATTATTATTATTATTATTATTATTATTATTATTATTATTATTATTATTATTATTATTATTATTATTACTAGCCAATGTATAACCCTAGTTGGAAAAGCAGAAAGATAAAAACACAAGGGCTCCAACAGGGAAAAATAGCCGAGTGAGGAAAGGAAATGAAGAGATAGGTAAACTACAAAAGAAGGGGAATAATGTACATCTAAAATGAAATATTTTAAGCAGAGAAAAAAGAAAAACATTAAAATAGATCTTTCATATATAAACTATAAAAAAGAGACTAATGTCAGCATGTCGAATTCAACATATGCAAACAAAACTCGAAATACGCGAATTAAATATTGAATAGCAAAGGGAACTGTGAGCATCATAGATAATATTAGTGTAACGACATGATTCCAGAGGTATATATAAAAGTATGAAAAGAGAGTTGGAGGTGATGGCAATGAAGTTTCACATTAAAAAAAAAAAGAAAAAAAAAGGTGTGGACTGAACGGATTATACCTCATGTAGCTAAACGACCAGTCGCAAAAGATTTGCAGACATTGAGATAAAGGACTGGGAAAATAGAAAAAAAGGCTATTTCTGTTCCTGGAGCAGTTCTAAAAATATGCAACACTAAGGTGAAATCTGCAAATCTGGGATAAAATCCGACGAAAAATCTGGGTGTAATCTACGGGATTTGGATCAGGCCGAGTGACATGTAAATGTGGGGTGAGAGAGAGAAAGAGGGGTTGGTGGGAAGAGAGGAGAGAGAGAGAGAGAGAGAGAGAGAGAGAGAGAGAGACTAAATGGAATAGAGAAGTATTGTGAAGGGATATATTGAGGGGGGGAAAGAATGAAAGGACAAAAATTTGATAAGAAGAAAGGAAAGCAGGGAAAAAGATAAATAAAACAAATAGATGAAAATGAAATAAGTTTGATAGTCAGCGCTTTTGTGTGTGTGTGTGTGTGTGTGTGTGAGAGAGAGAGAGAGAGAGAGAGAGAGAGAGATGAAAATTAAATAAATTTGAGAGTCACTGCTTATGAGAGAGAGAGAGAGAGAGAGAGAGAGAGAGAGAGAGAGAGAGAGAATAAGTTTGATAGCCAGTGCTTGTGTGTAGCAGAAAGAGAGAGAGAAAAATAAAATTGAATAAACTGTTAGTAAGATAGGTGGTGAGAAAGAGAGAGGCAAAGAACGCTTACATAATTGAAACGCACAACAATTGACAAATTAAACTCCATTGCATTCCCGAATGCAGATATGCAGCGTTTAAGTGGAATCCATAAAAAAAGAAGTTTCAAATTCCCCCAAAAATTCCCCGCAGAGGCTGAACGAAACATTCTGCTTAATATCGTTTCATAATTTGCTTTTGCCCTTTGGAGCAAAGTTGGTTGACTGCATTCGATTCTATATTGCTTTTGGCGGAACAAAATTTAGAAATGTTAATTATGAACATGGGACAAAAGTTGAAAGTGGCTATGATAGTACTCTAGTAATACTGAAGAGGTTTTGCGTTGGTGGTCTTGTGACTTCTTGGTGGAACCCCTATATATATATATATATATATATATATAAATATATATATATATATATATATATTCATATATACATTTATATTATATATATATATATATATATATACATATATATATATATATATATATACATGAGTGTACGTAACCCGTCAAAAATAATGGCTAGATATTTAATTAGATATGCACACATAGATTCAACCCTCCCCCCTCACCCCTTCTTAACTACAACCCTTCTCACAAGGATATGACTGCCACCTCTTCCCCTGCCCGGGAGATGGGGAGATGCCGAGTTGTAATACCTCTGGCTATGGTGCTAAGGGTTACTGGAAAGAAATACATATATATATACATATATAAATTTCTAACTCATATTTGGGATCGAACACTAGCCCCTTCTAATGAGAGGCCAGGTCGATTCCAACAATGCCAACAGAAGCCATGCTTCCGGTGGCATGATTGGAATCGACCTGGACTTTCATTAGAAAGGGCTAGGTTTTGATCTCAAATATGAGGTAGATTTATTTTTTTCTATTCGATCGCGATATTGCACTTGCTCTTTATTATGTAAGGGATATTACAACAACAAATGCAGCTGTTTCTAGTTCACTGCTGAACAAAGGCCTCGAACATATGTCTGGGGTTTGGCCAACTTCATCACCATGCTGGCCACTATAGATTGGTTATGGTGGGAGACTTTAGTTTGATGGCTCACAGAAAACCAACATAGTGTGGGTGTCCCTGACCAGTACAGCTTTGCTGATCATGACGACGCACAAACCCTTCCACCACTTTAATGTATCTCAATTTACTTGCAAATACATAAACAAATCAACTTGTTCCATTTACCTTCATTCGTACCACCATTCATTGCTTAATTTTTGTGGTTTCCAATTATACATAATA
Source organism: Palaemon carinicauda (assembly GCF_036898095.1). Lineage (NCBI taxonomy): Eukaryota > Metazoa > Arthropoda > Malacostraca > Decapoda > Palaemonidae > Palaemon > Palaemon carinicauda. The sequence goes on from NC_090749.1 coordinate 57,154,576, forward strand.
ATGTTGCTTCTGCTCACATTGACTAAACTATCAAATTTTGCTAATTGTCTCAGAGACTTTCACTAAGTTCTGCAGTATCTCTTCTCTATAACCATTCAACATAGTGTCATGTTTAAACATCAGCCATTATTGTTGTTATTATCATTACTTGCTAAGCTACAACACTAGTTGGAAAAGCAAGACGCTATAAGCCCAGGGACTTCAACAATTAGCCCAGTGAGGAATGGGAACTAGGAAAAATAAAATATTTCAAGAACAGTAACATTAAAATATAAATATAAATTATAAAAACTTTAACAAAACAAGAGGAAGAGATATAAGAAGTAATAAGTGTTCCCGAGTTTACTCTCAAGCAAGAGAACTCTAACCCAAGACAGTGGAAGACAATGGTACAGAAGCTATGGCACTACCCAGGACTAGAGAACAATCATTTTATTTTGGAGGGTCCTCCACTTCATGTAGGATTGTCTTCATTACATAGTTCTACACCCACCTTCTCTTTCCCATCTCTTGACTTATGGCGTCACTCTATACCAAAAAGAAAATATTGAATAACCTCAGAGATTTAACTCGCCATTTTTCAGACTAACTTTCACACCAAATCCGTCATTTTTCTGCTCATAACTCTGGCATGACCTTCTCTCCCATCTTAAAAAACTTTCAGTCGCTCTCAACGTCTTATCTTATATTTGATAAGCCCTCCACACCCGTAAATGCCTTTCTATCTTGAGCTCAACCCGGGTCCATGAATGCAACGGACAACTTTTCCTTTTAGTTTCGAAGTTCTCATGTAACTTTTGTGATCAATACTTGATTCACGCCAAACCCCTTCCTTATCTAAACCCATACTGCTCCTCCTTAACAATACTTCTGTTATCCGTCTTACTTTCTCAGTATATATATATATATATGTGTGTGTGTGTGTGTGTGTGTGTGAGTGTGTGTGCATGTGGCCTACTTTTGCTAGGTGTCTATATCTCTTTCCATGAAAAACTTCCATCCATAAATTGATACCAAATTTTAGCTGTAATCGAGAATTGCATTTACATTTGGACACAAAAGTTCCTAGCACATCTCGCTGCAAAGAAGTACACCCATTTACACCCTTACTGCGCGGCGAGTTACCAAATAGATGCTATAGGGATAGATGGCAGAGGTGTTGGGTGGGGCTGAATACGGGAACACAGTGCGCAGTAAGGGTATGACAGGGTGCATTTCCTCAGAGCAAGGTGTGCCAGGGATTCTGTGTCCAACCGTACGTATGATTCCTTAGAATAAATATTGGTTATTTCATATTCGGGCTTATGTACACGCTCTGTTATCCAGTCACAGAATCAAACTAAACAGAATAAAACTGAAAACAAAAGAGTATCGCTAAGATTTCCAGTCATATAAAGTCAGTCGCGAAACATCAGTAGACGCCACCGATGTGCCACTGTCGTAAAGTGAGACCCGTCGCTAAATTAATCCCGTTTTTCTCTCCTTATTTGCAGCAGAGCCTGGGTCCTGACTCCACCGTGTCCTTGCTGTGCCTACTCACGACGCCGGGAGATGACGGGGGCATCCTGGAGTGCAGGGCCTCGTCCCCGACGCTGCCTCATTTGACGGCCTCAGACTCCACTGAACTGACCGTGTATTGTGAGTATAATTGTGGAGGCACTCTCGCTTTTCTCTCTTTCTTCAAACAGAACTTCATTCTCGTTGAGTTTGGTATTGTATATCATACATTTTTCCTTGGTTTTAATAAACACAATGGCTTTTTATTGTTTTTTGTCTTGTTTCTCTTCCTCTTGTTTTGTTAAAGTTTTTATAGTTTATATAAGAGATATTTATATTAATGTTACTCTTCTTAAAAAAATTTTCTTTCTTTGTTTCCTTTCCTCACTGAGCTATTTTCCCTGTTGGGGCCCCTGGGCTTATAGCATCTTGCTTTTCCAACTAGGGTTATAGCTTAGCAAGTAATAATAATAATAATAATAATAATAATAATAATAATAATAATAATAATAATAATAATAATAATAATAATAATAATAATAATAATAGAAACTGTTTTAAGCAAAATGTATTATTATATTTTTAGTACTTCTGTTCAAATTCGCAGCCAGGCTAGAACATTTTACCCTGGAATTTAAGGTCAAGACTTAAATAATGGATGTCAACATGGCCGATATTACGTAGAAATATCAGGGATATTGGTTCCTTATAGTTATTCTATATTTCTTGAGTGAACAAAGCTTTGATTTGGGCATTATCCATTATAAAATAGTCTAATTAATTTATCCCATATGCCGTTCCTTAAAAAAAGTTCACTCTCCAAACAGGGCTGAAAGTGTTATCCAAAAAAAAATTCTCCAAAATAAAAGAGAAATTTCTAAGAATTAAGAAAAATATAGTTGAAGTACCCTGTACGTCCTCAATTATATGATTTATAACTGTAATAGAATTTTATTAATGCATCAAAATCACAAAAGTCTCCTTTAAGGTGAGAAAAAAACATAAAAATATTTAAGCCCCAAAAGTAATGCGACAATGATCTTAGATATAAATAAAGAATTGATATGATATTTCATTCAAGATCTTATTACCATTAAAAGAAAAGATGGAAGATTCTCAAACTAACGGAGAGGGACTTAAGACAAGATGCTTGCAGTTGAGAGAATAATTCATATAGAATATGAGGTAATATTTGTTCTCTAAGTGTTCTATGGCATTATTATTGTTATTATTATTATTAATAATAATAATAATACCTGCTAAACTACAAACCCATTGGAAAAAACAGGATGCTATGATCCCAGGGGCTCCAACAGGGAAAATAGCCCAGTGAGGAAAGGAAACAAGGAAAAATAAGATATTTCAAGAGTAACATTAAAATAAATGTCTTCTATATAAACCATAAAAAACTTTAACAAACCCAGAGAAAGAGAAATGAAATAGAACAGTGTGCCCGAGTGTACCCTCAAGCAAGATATCTCTAAACCAAGACAGTGTAATACCATGGTACAGATGCTATGGCTCTACCCAAGGCTAGAGAACAATGGTTTGATTATGTAGTGCCCTTCTCCTAGAAGAGCTGCTTTCCATAAGTTAAGAGTCTCTTCTACCCTTACCAAGAGGAAAGTAGCCACTGACCTATTACAGTGCAGTAGTTAACCCGTTGGGAGAAGAAGAATTGGCAGGTGTATGAGGACAGATGATAATATGTAAAGAATAGGCCAGACTATTCGTTGTGTGTAGGCAAAAGGATAAAGAGCCGTAACCAGAGAAAAGGATCCAATGTAATACTGTCTGACCAGTCAAAAGATGCCATAAATCTCTAGTGATAGCATCTCAACGGGTGGCTAGTGCCCTGGCCAACCTACTACCTACCAGATTAGCAGTAATGAAGAAAAGCAGGGTCATTATCAAATGGTTTTGTGACTGTGGATTGCAGTGCAGTAATCTGGGACCTATCTCATATCTGCCAGTACTCTTTCAAAACAAGAAGTTTGATTTTAAAGTCACTTTCAAATACCTAGATTATAGATAACTGGCTCTGGATTTATATTGAAAACAATCGTTTGCTTTTGGTGATCTTTCAAACTTCATAATCTTTTTCTAAGCCGATCAAGACAATGAACAAGACTTTTGATAATAGCCCAGTCTCATTTGAATTGCAGAACCACAAAACTTAAGTCAAAGATAGGAAAAATTTGTTTAATCATATTCCTTTTTTTTTGCCACTAGTGCTATATATATATATATATATATATATATATATATATATATATATATATATATATATATATATATATATATATATATATATTATATATATATGGTCAGTCTCTAGGGCATTGTCCTGCTTGTTAGAACAATGTTACTGTCCTTTACCTTTGCCATTCATAAACGGCCTTTAAACTGATTTTATTTTTTTTGTTCCCTTTCTGAGTAAGGGTACCTTAACGTGGTGAAAGGGTTTGTGTATCGCCATGATCAGCAAAAGCTGTACTAGTCAGGACCATGCATACTAGGTTGGTTAGCTATGGGGGATCAGGCTAACTTCTCGTACCATCACCAACCTGCAGTTGGCCAGAGTGGTGATGAAAACTGGCCAAACCCCATGGATGAATTGACATGATTGTGGCCTTCCTCCTTCAATGAAATAGAAATGGCTGCAGTTGTTGTTGTTGTTGTTGGTGGTGGTGGTGGTGGTGTTATTATTTGTTTGTAGATTAGAGTAGAACAGACTCTTCAGATATGGTAAGCAGCTCTCCTAGGAGGACACTCCAAAATCAAACCATTGTTCTCTAGTCTTGGGTAGTGCTCTACCCTCTGTACCATGGTCTTCAAGTGTCGGAGATTAGCGTTCTCTTACTTAAGGGTACACTTGGACACTCTATTCTATGTTATTTCTCTTCCTCCTTTTTTTGGTAATTTTTCATAGTTTATATAGAAAGTATTTATTCCTATGTTGTTACTGTTCTTAAAATATTTAATTTTTCCTTGTTTCCTTTCCTCACTGGGCTTTTTTCCCTGTTGGGGTCCCTGGGCTTATGGCATCTTGTTTTTCCAACTAGGATTTTAGCTTAGCAAGTAATAATAATAATAATAATAATAATAATAATAATAATAATAATAATTTAAAAGTGAAGGCCGGTAATTAAGTACCTGGTAGATAGTCAGGTTTGGTAGAGTGCAACTTTGAAGGCTAACACATAATCCCAAACTTGTTTAGATAGAATTTTTTTTTAGGAATAAACATTAAAATACAGCCCTAAAGTCGTACGCGCACAAACACACAAACACACACACTTACACTCATACGTACTTATATATCAATTTATATTCATCCAGCACAGGCTGGTCCTCGTCGTCGTGTTAATCTTAATGGTTTTCCTACAGGGTCTCTCAGGGGTGGGAAGGAAGTGCTCCTTCCGATTAGTGACACCTTTTCCAAGCTACCTTCAACCCCCCCCCCCCCCCTCTCTCTCTCAAAAAAAAAAAAAAAAAAAAAAACACCCCACCCTCTGTCTTCCTCTTCCTCTCAGACAAAGCATGTGTATTGCATAACAATCACATCTCTCTCTCTCTCTCGTCTCTCCTCTCTCTCCTCTCGTCTCTCTCCTCTCGTCCGTCTCTCTCTCTCTCTCTCTCTCATACACGAACAAACACACACACAAACTCACGCGACACACAGAGAAAGCAACCGATGTGTATCTATATTGCTAAACAATTCTCTCTCTCTCTCTCTCTCGTCTCTCTCTCTCTGCTCTCTCTCTCTCTCTCTCGCTCTCTCTCTCTCTCTCTCTCTCTCTCTCCTAAGTTTTTTGTTTTGGTACTACAAGACATCTTCCAAAATTCTTTTCCTTACTCGATCTCACCAATTACATATCTACTTCATTCTTGTTTTTCCATGTCTAATGTTTTTACTCCTGAGGGACACGAGACAGCAGCACAACATTCTTGCCTTACCCCCATCCTCGGATAGATAGGGCGCAACCCCCCCCCCCCACCCCTCTGCATTGGACAATTGTTGAGAAGAGTTCCAAAGGCCTGACATTAAATAAAAGAAAACAGCGTTTAAAATTTAAAATCTGTTCATGAATGGCAAAGGCAAGGGATAGTGACAATGCCCTAGCTAGCCGGACAATGCTCCAGAGAGTGACCATATATACATATCATCAGCGCCCAAGTCCCCTCTCCACCCAAGCTAGGACCAGGGAGGTCCAGGCAATGGCTGTTGATGACTCAGCAGGTAGACCTATATGCTTCTCCAAACCCCTTATCCTTAGCTCACAAGGATGGTGAGGTTAGAGTGATTGCAAGAAACTATAAAGCTTGTGCGTGAGTCGAACCCTAGTCCGGCAAATCGCGTGGCAGGGCCGTAACCTATAGGCTACCATAACCTAAATGCATGACTGACAATTATTATTATTATTACTAGCCAAGCTACAACCCTAGTTGGAAAAGTAAGATGCTATAAGCCCAAGGGTTCCAACCAATAGGGAAAAATAGCCCAGTGAGGAAAGAAAACAAGGAAATAAATAAACAATGTGAGTAAAGATTGACGATAAATTATTCTGAAAATAGTAACATCAAAACGGTTATGTCATATATAAACTTTAAAAAGACTTATGCCAGCGTGTTCGACATAAAAACATTTGCTACAAGTTTGAACTTTTGAAGTTCTACTGATTCAACTATGGTCACCTTTGTTGAACTCACAGTTCTACACATGTACTACCCCTCCTCACTCTGAGAAAGTGAACCTTGTCACACCCTTACTACACTGTGAGACACAAAACAGTTTAGTGAAAGAAGTTAGGGGATGTGGGCGGGGTAAAACACAGGAACTCTGAGCAGTAAGGATGCGATAGGGTACAATGTCTCGGAGAGAGGTGTGCCAGGATTTGTGTCCAAATATGCTACATTAACTATAAACTTTTATATATATATATATATATATATATATATATATATATATATATATATATATATATATATATATATATATATATATATATATATATATATATAAATATACACGTTAAAGAGGAATAAACAGTTTGGTCAGATGGCAAACATCCATGTTTTGTTTAATATAAACGTGATAAACGAGAAACTGTTATCTGTATGTCCAAAATATTGAAGGATAAATAATAGAAGATTCACCGTTGCATACACTATAGAAGAAAAATATCACCCTTCCCCCAATTTACCTACCACAAAACATGTACTAGACATGTTCTACATAAACAACCCTCTATGAAAAGTGTGACGTGTAAAATAACCCCCTGTAAGAAAGAGATCCACAAGAATAGATGATAAACATTACAACTTCCAAAATTGCTAGGATGAAAATCTCCCTCAACAAACATTAGAGGTCGAAATGGTTTTCACCTTAGCCTAATGTACGACGTTTAAAAAATCATTTCTGCTATACGTAGGCTAAGAAAAATTACCCCATACTCTATATGGTCGTCCATAACTCTTATATGTTCTTTCTGCATTTCCATTGAACATTGTTCATTCAACAGTGATTATTGAATTAACGCTGAAAATTAGGACGACATATAGAGAAGGGTTGTACAGTGGCAAGAGACTTTGGAGAAATATACATTGCTGGGAAAAAGAATATCTATGTTAAATTTGCGTCGCACAAAAAACTCCTATAAAGTTTGTAGGTTAGCCAAGACACCAGCCACCAATTGTGTGACTACCGCTAGAGGGTTATTGGGTCCTTTAACTGACCAGGTTGTCTACATTGGATCTCTTTATGATTACGGCTCT
>NC_090749.1:57164350-57174350 GCF_036898095.1 Palaemon carinicauda
TTGTTCAGTGGCCACTTTACTCTTATTAAGGGTAGAGGAGACTCTTTAGCTATGGTAAAAAGCTCTTCTAGGAGAAGGACCCTCCAAAATCAAATCATTGTTCTCTAGTGTTGAGTAGTGCCATAGCCTCTGTACCATGGTCTTCCACTGCCATAGGTTAGAGGTCTCTTGCTTAAGGGTACACTCGAGCTCACTATTCTGTCTAATTTCTCTTCTTGTTTTGTTAATGGTTTTATAGTTTATGTAGGAGATATCTATTTTCATGTTACCGTTCTTAGAATATTTTTTTGGCTTATTTCATTTCCTCACTGGGCTATTTTACCTTGTTTCCTTTCCTCACTGGGCTATTTTCCCTGTTTAGGCCCCAGGGCTTATAGCATCCTGCTTTCCCAACTAGGATTATAGCTTAGCAAATAATAATGATAATAATAATAATAATAATAATAATAATACTTGATTTATAGTAAAATGTATTCGCAAAATTCCTTATATATGGACCTTATTATAACGAGAAATTATTTTAATAATAATAATAATCTTGTAAAGATACTCCCACCATCTCCAGAAAGCGCCAGAGAAGTCCAGGCGACAGCAAAGATAAACTTGCTGTAACAAACTCCCTGACATTAACAGTGTCTTCTCTTGCCACCTTCGGCTTCTTCTTCTTCCTCCTCCAAATTCCTTTCGAGATATCAGGAGCAAATGCGTAAGTTTCTTAGGCAAATTCCCCAAAGAGGATGGTCTGATAAAAGTGTGTTGGTGGAAGAACACTTTGCAGTTCTTTTCCTCTGTGGGATTGCCTCTTGGAGGCCAGGTTGCTTTTCTGACAATTTTGTGATGGTATTTCCCAAGCTGGAGGGTCCATGCTATTGGTTGTTGTTTGCAGACTTATGTCGGTTTCATGACCCTTTCTGTATACTCGGTGTTCTCCAAGTTGGAATATTCCAATTAATGGCTTAGTTGTTCGAGGCCATAGTACTTTTTGAGCAGTTTTATATTATATCTTTTTGACGAAGGATTTTTTAAAGCCTATTTGTCGTCTTTCAGAGGCTATGTTAGTATTCTGACAATTGTATGATATATCGTTATTGGATTTTCAATTTTTATTCATCAGGGCCATGTCACTTTTCTAGTATTTTTGTAGTAGTTTGACCTTTCGAATGTCGATTTCCGTAAATTTTAATTTCCCAGTCTGTTGGATGTTTTTTAGGGACTCTACTTTTTCCTCATAATTTTGTGAGAGTAAGTAGGATCCAAGTGGGATTTTTTCCAGTCTGTCTATCGTTTCTTTGAGGACCTATTTGTCTCCTAGTAATTTTATGATAGTATGTCCACTCCAGTATATCATCTCCGGAGGCCATGCTCTTGTAAGGAAGATTTTCGGGTATATAGTTCATGCATTTGTCCAGTATATTCCTCAAATCTTTCGAAGCCATATTGTTTGTTTGACATTTTTGCGAATATCAAGCTCTTGTATTATCCCTGTGTGTCTTAAATTGATGTATGACATAAATGAGATGAATGCAAGCATGAATTATATTCTAACTCAGTGCAAATATAGATTCATGTTTCCCCAGTCTCCTTAGAAGCGTTGTTGGCTATGTGAGAATTTTTTAGATTATAACTTTGTTTCTAAAATAAGCCATAAAAAATGTTCAAACAGAAAATGTGTAAATTACATGGATACAAGAGGCAAAAGAAACAGAAACATATCGAATATTATTATTATTATTATTGTTATTATTATTATTATTATTATTATTATTATTATTATTATTATTATTATTATTATTATTATTATTACCTACTGAGCTACAACCCTAGTCGAAAAAGTAGGATGCTATAAGCCCCGGGGCTCCAACAGGGAAAATAGTCCAGTGAGGAAAGGAGACCTCAGGTGATTGGAGAGGAACTTAGATTTGGAGGAGAGACATAAGTTAAGAAAGGCTCATTCAGAAGTGGAAAAGCTGTGGTAAAAGAGTAGTTGACCTGGAGGCAGGTGGGAAGGTAGGACACAGGAAAGATAGAAATGGGTTGTTCACTAATATCATCATAATCTTATTCAGCCATTTTTCTACCCAATGGAGTGCTGTATCGGTTGCTGTTCATAGTTCTGTGTCCGAACAGGTAGGCCCTAATGGTAAACTACAGATGATGGGATTCATTGGTTAGATTGGCTCACTGTAGGAGCATGCAGCCTAATTTGTGTAACCCCGTACCTGAAGGTTAGCTCCTATCCCGTTCAGGGTGACCCGTTTCCGCCTGGTAAGGGAGAGACCACAGGGCAGGTCTTCACTAGGGTTAGGGAGGACATTATTAGTGGTCTGTCACTCACTGTGCATTTAGTAGACTGTATTTTGTTAGGGCTCAGGTATCTAGTGCTTTCATGGTCATGAAGCTCTTCCGTGCTTTCAGATGTCTTCTTGTATCACGATGGTTGTAGACTGGGTGCCTGGGATCATTTGCTTGTTTGGTCTTCTTTGTAGCTATGCCATCTCAATGGATGTCAAGTTTTGTGATGCTGGTTAGTCTGTAAAAAGTTGAGAAGGGTGTTGCTCTCAATGTACCACTCATTACACACGAGGTAAATGGGCAGGGACCAGGAGAATGGTGGTAAAATTTGAGAAGACTAAAGGGTAATGGGAGGGCCCATGATGTTAAGGTTTTGCTAAGAACTGCATGCTTATGAGAAAGACTTGTCTAACCTGAAAATTGTTGAGAAGTTACAAAGGGACGGAAGTCGTGATGTTAAAGGGGTTTAGGGTAAGTTATGGATGTATAGGACCAAGGGAGGGTAAGATGGTGGGGAATTGGGTTAGGAAGGCTCTATTTAGGAGTAGAAATGTTTTTATCCTATCCTCAACTTCAGCCTCACACCCTTGCTTTGGACTTAGAGGAGGTCCCATTATTTAAATTATTCCACAAGTTCTATGACAGAGCTTCCACTTCCATGTATGGCTATCCTGTTTCTACCTCTCTTATTGTTCACCATACCTTCAGTCTTATCCATTCTTACCTTCAAGCCAACACCCTCCAAAGTCTTTCGCCTCTCTAAAACGCTTTTGTGCAAGTCTTCCTCATTTCAAATTGTAATCACCAAATCATCTGCAAATAGAAACTCCACGGATCATTGTTCCTGATCTCTTCACTTGACACATCCTTGACCACCACATAAAAACATGCTTAATGCTGACCTCTAAGGTTTCTGTTTCCCTAACAGCTATTTTCACTTTTATCTGTTCTTTTTTACATCATGTCTACCAATATAATCAACTTCTCTGACTCCACTTTCCTTTTCCGTGAGCACCAGAACATCACTTCTCTTGGTATTCTATCATAAGCTTTCTCTAGATCCCCTAAAGTACAGGAGAGCTTCTGGTTTTCCTCTGGCTTCTTTTGCTTTAGCTGCCTTACTATAAAGATGACATCCACAGTCTCTCTCCCCCATAAAGTGATACTGCTGTTTCCCAATCTTAGCAAAAATACCAGCCATATTGTGACGACTGTTTGGTATCCTTGACAGTGAGGCATTTGTTGACCGAATGCCCCACTTACAGTAACAAGAGCAATAAATATCTGTTTGAGGCTCGAGGTGAGGCTGACAGGTTCATCCTTGCCAAGATTCTTCGACATGTGTCCTACCATTCTAGTGTTATTTTTTGAGCTTTATTTCAGAAGCAGGTCTTCTGAAAGCTATTTAACTTTCAAAATGACATCTTTGCTGTTATGGTTTAAATTGAATATTCTTTTACACTTTATTTACAAAAAAAATGATATCGGTGTTAATGACCTTAGATGTCAGGATGCCAAAAAACCTCAAATCAGTCAATTGATCAACCAATGTCTCTCTATCTCTCTTTTAGTGTCCTCTCAAAATCTTTCAAACCCTACTCTGTTAGTTTAACTCCTTGTAGTTGCTACATTCCATGATAACCCCTTTCTGCATAGATATAGAAAGCATTATACTCTCCTCTGTCTTTAGAAATTATTTACTCATCCCATATTGGTCTTGATAAGTTCAGCTTCCATTTCCCCCTCTGTAGCTAGTATTTTGATCATTGCAATTTGAAACTCTGATGGACCTGGTGCTTTATTATTTGTCAGTGGAGCGGGCATTCACTTCTGTATTCCGTATCTACACAACTGGTCCCTCTACCCTCTGTGCATCTCCCAGCTCTTCTTTCACATTTTCAGTATTCAATAGTTGTTCAAAATATTCTTTCCATCACCTCTTAATGTCTCCATCGTAATCCCTAATGACTTTCAGTTGCCCCAAATCAAATCTTTGCCTATTCCTCAAGTTTTAAATCGTATAGATATCCTTTTCTCTTCCCTTATTCCTAGCCTTTCATTCTATTGCTCCATTGCTCTTCCAACAGCTATACCTACTTTCTCCAAGAATCTTTTTCCTCTTCTCTTTACAGTTCCCCTGCACATTGTGCATGCCTTACTTTCTCAACCTTAAATGCCTTTATTTTTTTTAACTGACTCTTGCACACCTCTGTCCTACCACCATTTTTCTCCATTCGACACACCATGTCCCCTGGTTCTTCCAAGTAATTCCTCCGTTTCCTCTCCACATATTTCTCTCATACCCACCCAGGTATTTTCATCCGTTACCCTCTCCAAATCTCTTAAGTTCAACCTTTCCAGTCGCGTATCTCACACAATCCTCCTAAATTGCTCTTTCTTTTCACCTTTGAGGTCCCAAACATTCATTCTAGATCTCTTCTTGGGTTTTTTACCTCTCATTTTAAAATCCATCTATACGAGTCTATGGTGTTTAACGCATGCTTCACCCGAAATCACTTTACAGTTCAACACATTATTTTTGTCAGCTCTTCTAACCAAGATGTAACTTATTTGGCTTTCCATTCATTTTCATAGGTTATCAGGTGCTTATCAGACCTCTGAAACCATGTATACATACATGCTAATTCAACACTCTGAGCCATCTCCAATATATGCTCCCTATCTTAATTTCTAATTCCAAACCCTAATACCCAAATCTTCTCTTCCCCACTCTACCATTCATGTCTACTCCTATGATTATCTTCTCTTCCTCTTTCACTGTTGTAATTTATATATACATATATATATATATATATATATGTATGTATATATATATATATATATATATATATATATATATATATATATATATATATATGCGTGTGTGTGTGTGTGAGTATTAGCAGTTAAAATATACAAATGTAAATATTTCCTCTGTGTAGATCCTCATCGAAGTAAAACTTAGTTCCTTTCAAATCTCCTTTAACCTAAAAACAATATTCTCCTATTTACAATATTATTTTCTTTCTCTCATTCAATTTAGTTTTGTTTATTTTGATTTATGTTCCCAAGTGGTCATAAGCCTGAAAGGAATATTAACAATCATTTATGAATAAAAGATTATTTAACAATTTAATTAATTTAAGTAATTCAATTCAGATTTCTTTGTTTATATAAGTGATATTTTCAAGAATTCAGAAATACCGGTGTCCTTAAATAGCCCAGGCCCAAAACAGGTATGAAATGTAAAAATGGAGAGTTTTTGTGACACCAAATGAAGTGAGGAACCTTTAGACTCCCGGAGGAAGAAAGGTTAAAACAGAATTAGGGAAATCAAAAGCATAAAAAGTTCCGGAGACTAGAAGTAAAAAAGATATAGTTATCGTTATAGTTATAGTTATCTGTACATTAATTTACTATTTTTTTCGTTTCTCTAATCATTTCTTCACAGTTATACATTTCCTCTAAAGCTACAAACTGCATTGATAACCATATACCATTTACTATAATTTTGTCTATGTTTATATTGCTCGATCTTTTATTTAATAAACATATTTTATTTTTTTGCAGACGTGCCCAAAGCCACCATCAGCATCGACGCTGGCAGCAGCAGCAGCCTGGATTCGGGGTTGCCATCATCAGGGCTTCGAGAGGGAAGTTCGGCCACCTTGACGTGTGTCACAAGAGCGAACCCTCCAGTTTATAACCTCACGTTTATGTTTAATGTAAGTATTTGGTTGCCTTAATTGTGGTTCTCATTATCCATAAAGTATGCCAACATTTAAGACCTATGATAGTCACGTTGTATTGATACTAAATACAGTGGGACACAGGAACTGCTGGTACACTTGACTCTCAAGGCTCGCTTCACATAAGCTGATTTTTTAACGAAGGAAAATATTTTCGCTTGTTAGGAAACATGCCTTCACACGAGGATTTTCCCCGAGCGGCCTCTTGGTTTTATTGAGCCGCTATACTGGAACCACACGTTACCAGCCGCTATTCTGGAACCACGCAGGTTATCAGTGCTGTGGCTAGGTTTTAATGAGCTGGTATACTAGAGCTACGCAGGTTACCAGTCCCGTGGCTAGGTTTTCATAAGCCGCTATACCGGAACCACAAGGGTTACTATTGCTGGGGCTAGGTTTTAATGAGCCGCTATACCGGAACCACGTGGGTTACTAGTGCCATGTATAAGTGCCATGTATAGGTTTTAATGAGCCGCTATACTGGAACCACACGGGCTACTAGTGCTGTGGCTAGGTTTTAATGAGCCGCTATCATGGAATCATGTGGGATACCAGAGCGCCGGCTAGGTTTTAATAAGCTGTTATACTGGAACCAAGTGGGTTACCAGGGCCTTGGCTATGTTTTAATAAGCTGCTGTACTTGAACCACTCGGGTTACCAGTGCTGTGGCTAGGTCTTAATGAACCACTATACTGGAACCACTCAGGTTACTAGTGCCGTGGCTAGGTTTAAGTAAGCTACTATACTGGAACCACTCGAGTTGCCAGCGCCACGACTAGGTTTAAATAACCTGCTGTACTGGAACCATGGGGTTACCAGTGCCGCGGCCAGGTTTAAATAAGCCGCTATACTGGAAACACTTGAGTTACCAGTGCCGCGGCTAGGTTTAAATAAACTGCTGTACAGTACTGGAACCACTCGGATTACCAGTGCCGTGGCTAGTTTTATATAAGCCGCTATAGTGGAACCACGCGGGTCACCAGCTAGGAAATTCTTCCAAGTGGGAAGCGTGTGAAGGGCCTCATTATTCTTAATTGATTTCTAAACCATGCAACATAAATCTGCTCTTGTGAAGCGAGCTTAAAAAGTACAGCCAGATACACCCATACTGAGTTGCAAGTTCCACTTTAATATTATTATTATTACTAGCTAAGCTACAACCCTAGTTGAAAAAGCAAGATGTTATAAGCCCAAAGTTCTCCTACAGGAAAAAATAGCCCAGTGAGGAAAGAAAATAAGGACATAAATAAATGATATAAGAAGTAATGAACAATTAAAATAAAATATTTGAAAAACATTAACAACAATATTTAGCCCCTTCCATCATTTCCACTATATCTCTCTACACTATCTGGTAACACTCTATAAGGTAAGGGTATAGCAAGGTGCACTACTTCGGAGCGAGGTGTACTAGGGACTCTTGTGTCCAACTATGCATTAAACTCCTCTTCCTTTTTATGAGGAGCTTCTTCTTATTAAACTGGATCCCGTATTCTTTATGCGTTAGACACAGAAAAATAGCTTTAGATTCACGTACGATTTTGGTTACTGCTTCTCTCCCAGCACTGCCAAACCATGGATTTTATTCTTAATGGACGTTGTAACTATAAACTTTCTTAATTTCATTAATTAACATAAGAAGGTTGCAAGCAGTCTGACTTACCTATTTGTGACATTCATTAAAATTCTGCCATCTATAAACTTCTTAACATTTAATGACATCTTGACTTAGAAATTTTCTTAATTTTCAAGGTTACTTTAATTTTTTAATGAACTTTTATACAAACTTATTTACTTATGAATGGCGGGAATTTCCTAAGATTTCTGATATTTTTATATGCCAGGACTTTTGTTCCTGGCTTCTGTATACATCTTGGTTTACAAAACTCCTGAATTTAAAGAAATAACGCTCATAGATTTTATAGATTATAAAACTGTAGATTTATGTCTAGAATTACTGACTTTAATGAACTTACTGATGTATAAAACTCCAGATTTATAAGAAGAAAATAATTGAATTTTATAAACTTCCGGGTTAACCAGCTCCTCGTATTAGAGTTTGATAAATTTCATAGACTTTTTTGGTCCTGCGTGCATCTCAGTCTAGAATTGAATTTCAGAAAATTGTAACCCCTATTTTTTCTTATATTTCACAAAATTTAGCCATTTGGAATGGCCTGTCAGTAGCAATAATGGATCACAATGAATACCAAAGAGCTTAAAGGCTAAGAGGAGAAAGTTAGTTTCTTAAACTAACAAATTCAGACAGTGTGAAAGGGATGGTGTTAAACTTTCCATAACTCCATTTCAGATTCAACCGTTTTGCTGAACTAATAGAAGAAGACAGATCTACTTTCCCACCGTTATCCCTACATAAGGGTTTGGTTGCCTGATCTGCCCTTTATTGCTAAGAGTATCAGGCGTGTTTGATGATTTTATTATCATTATTACTAGCTAAGCTACAACCCTAGTTTGAAAAGCAAGATGATATAAGCCCAAGGGCTCCAACAGGAAGAAATAGCCCAGCTAGGAAAGGAAATAAGGAAATAAATAAACGATATGAGAAATAATGAACAATTAAAATACAATATTCTAATAACAGTAACATCATCAAACCGATTTCATATGTAAGATATATTATATCAGCCTGTTCAGCATAAAAACATTTGCTGCAAGTTTGAACTTTTGAAGTTCTACCGATTCAACTACCTGATTACGAAGATCATTCCACAACTTGGTCACAAATGGAATAAAACTTCTCGAGTACTGAGTAGTATTGAGCTTCATGAAGGAGAAGGCCTGACTATTAGAATGAACTGCTTTCCTAGTATTACGAACAGGATGGCAGAGGTTTTTACGATCGCAAGGCCTTTTGATGTCATCAGCCACAGTTATTCGCGGTGATCCCAACGCGGAAAAGCAAGCTAACAAATCAGCAGCTGTCCTTTTAGTCGCCTTCTACATCACGCAAGACACACGGTGGTAGCATTCTTAAACCCTATTGGAATCGCCCCTAACTGAAAATCCGTTGGACTGGGGTTCGAGACCCACTCAATGTCAGTAATTTCTTGTATAGTCTGCACCCTCACTACCCATGAGCTAAGGATAGAGGTGGTGTAAGGGAGCCTATAGGTCTACCTGCCGAGTCATCAGCAGCCATTGCCTGATCCTCCCTGGTCCTAGCTGCGTGGAAGTCGTTCATATGTATATATGGTCAGTCTCTAGGGCATTATTCCTTACCTCTGCTCATTCATAAGTGACCTTTAAACCCCTACCAAAGGGTGGTAGAAAAAGAGAACATGGGCGGGATAAATGTTTCCCAAAATTGCATCTTACTAACGCCCATACTTGGTGTGTGTGTGTGTGTGTGTGTATGCATTGTATGTACAGTTTTTGTTTACAAAGAGATTTTCACAAAATGCAAAACACCATCAACCATTTCTTTCCTTTTCTTACATTTATTTTCTCCAAGCACAAAATGGCTGGGATGATTTCGCAGTTCACAAACGTCTTCATCTAAGTTGCATCTATCAGCATTTACTGTCAACGTTTTATTCTAGTTTATTTTCGAACGTATTCTTCCCAAACTATAAAACACCAAACATTTTTTAGGGCAATCTGTTCAGGAAAGGGGCGTTAGTGGGAACACAGAGTTGAGGGCGCATGAAGTGCATGTCAGTACTGAAAAAAAAAAAAAAAAAAAAAGGACCAGTGTTAAAACGTGGATAGATTTTCCGTTCTAAAATAAAACAATGTCTTTGCTTTAGGTATATTGGTGAAGTTTTAAACGTCTTTTTCATTTACAATTTACTGCTTTCATAAGTTTTTTTTTTTAATTTTTTAGAAATATTCAATGAAAGTTTTTTTTGTGGATTGCATTGCATTGACTTTTTCAACTTTGAAAAAAAAAATATTTTCCTTAAAACATCAACACTGATATTTATCTGGGTATACCAGTA
>NC_090749.1:57181850-57189395 GCF_036898095.1 Palaemon carinicauda
TAATCGATTCTCTTGGTGCCTAGGCTAATTGCTTATGGAGCCTTAGTATACTTTATTATACTCCCCGGTTGCTTTCTTTTCTTCGGAGAAGGTATGCAATCCCTTTCCCTCTGTTTAAGCCTTGGGCTTATCCCTAAGTGGTTTTTTCCGAATTTATTTTCGATAAAAACTATACTAGGGTGTTACTGTACCTTCCTGTTCCAGCAGAGTCTGGTTCAAAGAGGGACAGAACAACAGAGTTTTTAGTCTGAGTCCGTGTTGTCTGGCTTGGGGGCAGAGTCTCCCTCGCTGACCTAACACTTACAAAGGGAGCTTAGCTCCCTTAGGTCACTATCGAAGGTTTCTGTAGTTATGATTCCTTCTTGTGTGATCGACCAGACTAAGTCCTGTTGCTGTTCTCGGGGAGGATAAAATCTTCCCTTGGGAGTAGCAACGCCTTCCTTGCTTTGGTGCTCTGGAAGCTGGCAGGTATTATACTACTGTGCTGGCCCTTTCCCTTAGATCTCCCTTAGGCTAAGACAAAGTTCTTGGCTGCGGGTGATCTGTCACTAAAGCAAGGTTGGCAGGACCCTCTTGTTCCTTCCCCCTCTATCTCCGTAATGGCCTAGCCATTACTGTACTGTACCTTGCCGGCCGGCAGAGCTAGCGGCAGGGGTATTACTGTACTGTATGTCATTCTACTTCTGGACCTAGTATAGGTTGGGATGTGGAATTGACTAAGCCCATTGCCGGCCGGCAGAGATGCTGGACGGCAAGGGTCTTATGTTTTCGAGTGCTGCCCGGACCTCTCTTGGTCCCTCATCCATGCCTGCCGGCAGAGCCAGACGGCATTGGTCAAGGAAGCCTGAATTAAGTTTCTCCCCTTCCTTATATGCACTCTTTCGGTTGCCGGGCTTGGAGGTTGTGTACACTCTTATCCCGGCATCCATTCTATTTTCTTCTAGTGCTGTACCTGTCCCGGCTGCCGGCCTATGAGGCCGGCAGCCGGGCAGGTGTAGTCTTCTGTTCTTTTGCTGCCGGCTGGCATCGGTCTTGTACCTTTGCCGGCCGGCTTATGTCAGTCCTTGTCTGCCGGTCACCAAGAGTGTGGCCGGCAGCTGGGTACTACCTTGTGTAGTTGCTGGCCGGCAATCATTGCCGGCAACACTGGCTGTTGCTGGCCGGCAGCTGCTGCCGCCGGCACAGGCATTTGAACCAGAGGGCTGCCGCCCTATAGCTGTTAAGTAGTATACTTTAAAGCTAATTGTGATGTGTGCCGGCCGGCAAAGGCAGGCCGGCACACATCCTCCTATACTGTACTAGTATTCTTCTGTATAGCATATACAGTAAGAAGAAAACTATAGTAAAAGTTTAGGTACAGCACTGTATCTTCTAACACTATTGTGTTTCTTGCACGGCCCTTTGCTGTTGCCCTCAGACAGGAAGCAGAGTTCTTCCCCGTCTATTATCCAGGATTTTAAAATCATTGCCTAGGTGTCGAGCTCCACCTGTTTCCTCTGGAAACCTTGCATTGGTTACTCTTAGTAGAGATAAACCATTTTGATTTTATTATCTGGAAGGCTGCAACAATGGGTTGTGAGGGAAACACAAGTGTGTATCTTTCCTTTATGAATTGTTATGCTATACTATGCATATCCAGTGATACATAGTTCACTTGATACTCATGGAAATTTCTTCTCTTTACAGGAGGACCCTCCGAAGTGCGGAAATGTTTTCTGCAATGTCCGCAGCAAGAACCTCTGCGGACATGAGTGTTGTAGGAGACACGCAGCATGCGCTGTCTCCAAGGATGATCTCCAGTATTGGGACCCTCAGGTATGTACTGTATGCACTAACCTGATTACTGAGGCTTTTGATTCCCCTAGAACGGCGGAATCAAGGGATATAGCTAGGGAAAAGCTTCGTACTTGGGTAAGGGGCTTCAAGAAGAACACCTCTGGCCCTTATCTTCCAAGTGAGAAGATGAGGGCGTATCTTTTTCCCCAGGCATCAGCTGAGGCAGTGATTCCCCAGCCTCAAGAGGAGATCCTTCAAGATCAAGTCCAGGTGGACGAGGAAGTCGCAGATGCGATGCAAGACATCCAGTTGTGTGACAGGATGTCTGACCTGGACGAACGTTTGGAAGAAGACCTCCTGGCAGAAGGTCAGGATCAAGTTCAAACCCCGGATGTCGTAGAGGATGAGGTCGACGAGGTGTCGGCTACTCCGGTTCAGATGCCGGAGCCTATCCCCTCAACATCAGCTGGCCTCCCAGTAGAACTGGGACAGGCCCTCTCTTCGATTGTTGGAATGATCCAACAAATGCAGAAGGAGAATCAGGAGAAGGCGGCTGCAATGGAACTGCGTATGCAGTCCCTGGCAGAATCACATGGGCCCCGGAAAAGGCTCAATGTGAAAGACCTTCCCATATGCTCAGATGCTAACCCATGGAGGTATGCTGAGCACATGCCGATGACGACTGGAAAGATCGTCATCTCGGATAAGCTGGGTTCAGTTCCCCTAGAGGAGGTAGAATTCTGGCCCAGCAAGGCATCATATCCGGACTGCTATGTCCGGCTGAGAAAAGAACCAGCCTTCAAGGGAGGAGACAGAGCCGAAGGAGGTCATTATTATGGACCACGCTAAGGCTCAAGCCCTACTTTCATCCTCGATGAAAGAGAGGGGCTTCTCGAATTCGAAGGTAGCTGCATTGAGCAAGAAGCTCCCTTCGTTTGTGTCCTCTCCTGATAGAGCCTTCCCCTTTTTACAGAAAGGGTTTGCGGCTGTCCTAAAGGCAGTCGAGGCCGGCAAGCCTTGCCCCTCCCTGGAGGAGTGTAAACCCTTGTCGCTGGCTCTACCTATGGACCACAAAGACTGGAAGGATGTCCATCTGACATTCTCAGTGGGAAAGTTGGAGGCTGATATTGCCGGACGGCAATTCGGCGAGGACCTCCCCAAGCTGTCCGAATCTCTTTTACGAAGAGAGTTCGAGACAAAAGAAAGACTGGCTGCCTCAATGTCTCATCAGACTACTCTCGAGACGATGGCAAGTGACCCCAAGGTCCATGAAATGTTCATGGTAGTGGCTAAGTCTCACCTAGCCACAGTGACGAAGGACCTTTATAGCTTCGTCAAGGCTAGGAGAGCTTGCAGGGAGTTCGTGTTCACCGGGGCTTCGGTGAGACACGAGCCAAGGAAGTTAATCTCCTCCAACATTTGGGGAAAAGACCTTTTCCCTACCGATGTGGTCAAAGAGGTTGTTGATAAGGCCGCCGTGGAGAATAGAAACCTTCTCCAGAAGTGGGGCCTGGCTATCAAAAGAAAATCTTCCCCGGATGAGGGTCCTCAACCAAAGAGGAAGAATATGAAGACTAGGCTACCATTTCGGCCAGCCAAGCCTTATAGACAGCAACAGCAACTGCAATTGCCTTTGCCTCCAGTGCCCCAGATGGTGGCACAAACCCCGACTGCCTTTCAGTGGGTACCCCAGGCGGTGCCAGGTCAGTCAACCACATTCGCCCCAACGTTCGAAGGACAGTCTTCTTCCTTTCGTGCAAAACCTAGAGGAGCAGCCAGAGGCTCGTCTAGGCGCCCCTCAAGGGGAAGGGGATTCAGAGGCGGTCGTGGTCAGGGAGGCAAGACCTCAGGACGGCAGTCCAAGTGAAATGATACCGGTAGGAGGGAGACTGATGAAATTTTGGGATCGCTGGACCTTCGATCCCTGGGCCCAAAGCCTACTCAAGAATGGACTGGGTTGGAGCTGGTACAGCACTCCACCCCCATGCCTTCGGTTTTTCCAACACTCCACCCCCATTTTGGAGGAGTACGTTCAAGAACTGTTGGAGAAAAATGTGATCCGAAAGGTGAAGTCCATCAAATTCCAAGGGAGGCTGTTTTGTGTTCCCAAGAAAGACTCGGAAAAGCTCAGAGTCATTCTGGACTTGTCACCACTCAACAAGTTTCATAGTGAATTGCAATTCAAGATGCTAACACTGCAACACATAAGGACCTTACTGCCCAAGAGGGCATACTCAGTCTCTATAGACTTGTCAGACGCCTATTGGCACATTCCAATCAGCCGTCGACTCTCCCCCTACCTAGGGTTCAGGCTACAACGGAAACTGTACGCCTTCAGAGCCATGCCATTCGGGCTAAACATAGCCCCAAGGATTTTCACGAAGCTTGCGAGCGCAGCTCTCAAACAATTACGCCTAAAGGGAATTCAGGTACTAGCCTACCTGGACGACTGGCTGGTGTGGGCAGCATCCGAGACCGAATGCTTGCAAGCTTCCAGTCAGGTGATCCAGTTCCTAGAGTACCTAGGCTTCAAGATCAACAAGAAAAAGTCTCGACTTTCTCCATCCCAAAAGTTCCAGTGGCTGGGAATCCACTGGGACCTTTTGTCACACAGTTTCTCCATCCCAATGAAGAAAAGGAAGGAGATAGCGGGCTCTGTCAAGAGACTTCTAGATTCCGAAAGGATATCAAGACGCGAACAGGAGAGGGTACTAGGCTCTCTCCAGTTTGCTTCAGTGACAGACCCAGTGCTAAGAGCACAGCTAAAGGATGCAACCGGAGTTTGGAGAAGGTATGCATCAAACGCGCGAAGAGACCTGAGAAGACCAGTGCCGCCTCGGCTACGTACTCTTCTCAGACCTTGGTCCCAAGCCAGACATCTAAAGAAGTCGGTTCTTCTTCAGCCACCTCCCCCGTCGATGACGATTCACTCAGACGCCTCAAAGGAGGGATGGGGAGGTCACTCTCATCGGAAAAAGTCCAGGGGACTTGGTCCAAGCTATTCAGGACCTTTCATATAAACTTTCTAGAAGCTATGGCAGTGCTCCTTACCTTAAAGAAAGTCTCCCCGCGTCACTCGATCCACATAAGATTGGTGACAGACAGCGAGGTGGTTGTGAGATGCTTGAATCGACAAGGGTCGAGGTCACCACCTCTCAACCAAGTGATGTTAGCCATTTTCCGATTGGCGGAAAAGAAGAAGTGGTACCTGTCGGCAGTTCACCTTCAAGGAGTCCGCAATGTGACAGCGGACGCTCTATCCAGGTTCACACCGATAGAGTCGGAATGGTCCTTAGACGCAGGATCATTTTCCTTCATTCTGAATCAAGTCCCAGAACTGCAAATAGACCTCTTTGCGACGAAAGACAACAAGAAGTTGCCCCTGTACGTGTCCCCGTACGAGGACCCCTTAGCGGAAGCAGTGGACGCAATGTCCCTCGACTGGAACAGATGGTCCAGGATTTATCTGTTCCCTCCTCACAACCTCTGTTGAGGGTCCTCAACAAACTGAGATCCTTCAAGGGGGTAGCGGCAATAGTGGCCCACAAGTGGGCGAACAGTATGTGGTTCCCCTTGGCGTTGGAACTACAGATGAAGTTCGTGCCGCTACCACATCCAGTTCTGACCCAGCGAGTCCAGAAGTCGACTGTCTGCGTTTCATTACAGAAAACCCAGACCCTGCAGCTCATGATTTTCTCGCCCTAGCGGTGAGAAAGCGCTTCGGGATTTCGAAAGCCAGCATAGACTTCCTAGAGGAATACAAGTGCAAATCGACTAGAAGGCAATATGAGTCATCTTGGAGAAAATGGGTGGCCTTTGTAAAGGCAAAGAATCCGCAGGAGATCTCAACAGATTTCTGCTTATCTTTCTTCATCCACCTCCATGGCCAAGGATTGGCAGCTAACACGATTTCAGTGTTTAAATCAGCTTTGATGAGACCCATTTTATTTGCCTTCCAGATCGACCTAGGTAACGAGATCTTTAATAAAGTTCCGAAAGCCTGCGCTAGGCTCAGACCTTCAGCACCTCCAAAGCCCATCTCATGGTCTTTAGACAAAGTTCTTCATTTCGCCTCCTTGTTGAGCAATGAAGAATGTGCGTTAAAGGATTTGACGCAAAAAGTTATTTTCCTATTTGCACTCGCGTCCGGGGCCAGGGTTAGTGAGATCGTAGCCCTCTCGAGAGAGGCAGGTCGTGTTCAGTTCCTGGATGGGGGGGGAGCTGAACCTGTTTCCGGATCCTACGTTTCTCGCCAAGAATGAGTTACCCACCAACAGGTGGGGTCCCTGGAGAATCTGCCCTCTGAAAGAAGATGCATCTCTATGTCCAGTAGAATGCCTAAAGGTCTATCTTCGTAGAACTTCAGACTTCAAGGGTAGTCAACTATTCAGGGGAGAAACATCAGGCTCAAATTTATCTCTGAATCAACTCAGAGCGAAAATGACATATTTTATTCGCAGAGCGGATCCTGACAGTACACCCGCAGGTCACGATCCGAGGAAAGTTGCCTCATCCCTAAATTTCTTTAATTGTATGGATTTTGAACATCTCCGTTCATACACGGGCTGGAAGTCTTCCAGGGTGTTCTTTCGCCACTATGCGAAGCAAGTAGAGGAACTTAAGAGATCTGTGGTAGCAGTGGGTCGTGTAGTTAACCCTACTGTTTAACTCTGCGAGGAACAGTGGTCTTAATTGGGACGATTAAGTCCAGGGTGAGTGTGTAGGTACATACTGTACTACAAACTAAATAAGGGCACCAAGTGCCCATATAGACTGTTCCTTCTTTCAAAGGTGAACCTTGCATAAGTTCAGACATGTGTGCCAAGCGTTTCTAACGCTAATGTGATTGATTTGTAATACAGATTTTTTATGACTTGATACCTTGGTATCTCATTAAAGTGGTGTTTAATGGTTTTTCTTTCAGATAAACAAGTTCTGTTTACTATCATACTTATGCTTAAGGTTTTGGGTTACCCTCTTTTATATAAATATATATATTTGTTGTTAACCTGTCTGTTTATTATCTGTCAATAAACTTGTTCTTGAGAACCTTGCGTCTCTTTCACCTGTGTCAATTTATTGGTATAATTGAGCATTTTAATTCTATGTATCTTATCTGGGATAATTCTGATAGAATTGTTCTGTTTTGCAAGCTATGTTGCATTGGTTTATGTAAGTCCCCTAATGGGAGGACTCCGTCCCATAAAGGGACGAGGGCGGTTTTATTAGTTTCTTCCTATGCGGATATAAACCTTTGTCCAATACAAGTATTGTGCGGATTACTGGTCAATATATTGACGCAGTGGTTCTATACAAACTATGCTTTACTTAATATAGGGCGAGACCACTATATTAGCTTGCCTGGTATTCATACATAGATATATGTACTCTTCGATACTTTCCAGAGTCTAGTAGGACTCTTCCCTGTAGGGGGCAGGAAGCTCTAACATAGTTTATAGTTAGTTGAAAAGATGTATAACGGTAACATCTTAGGTCTCTAGGTCTAGTCGACCGGGAATAAATATCTCCGGGGAGTACGGCACGTTCTGAGAATCCACAGATACAGTAATGCTCTGGTACACTTCCATCAGGACGACATGGCTTGAGCCCAAAAAACGGATTTTGAGCGAAGCGAAAAATCTATTTTTGGGTGAGATAGCCATGTCGTCCTGATGGACCCGCCCTTGCCTTTCTAAGAAAGGGCTGTAGGACCCCTCCCTACATACAGTATCTGTAGCACCTCGTGTACGCTACAAGGAATACAGATGG
>NC_090749.1:57207395-57209895 GCF_036898095.1 Palaemon carinicauda
GGGATATTAAACAGAAGAAGATCATCATCATCATCATCTCCTACGCCTATTGACGCAAAGGGCCTCGGTTAGATTTCGTCAATCGTCTGTCTTGAGCTTTTAATTCAATACTCTCCATTCCTTATCTCCTAATCCACTCTTCATAGTCCTCAGCCATGTAGGCCTGGGTCTTCCAATTCTTCTAGCGCCTTGTGGGGCCCAGCTGAACATTTGGTGAACTAATCTCTCTTGGGGAGGGCGAAGAAAGTATTGTATATCTATTCCGTTGTGAATATTACAACATTGTAAGGCACGCTTACCGTCTCTCTCTCTCTCTCTCTCTCTCTCTCTCTCTCTCCTTAAGCCAATACCAATTCGTCTCCCAAACTTTAATAGAAAAGTCGAAATGTAAAACATCGTATGAGGATTTCAACTCAACCACTTTCCGGTCACCGGGTAATGAAGAAACCTGAATAATGATGCTGAAGGGAATAACAGCGAGTGAATGGGACAGTAATGATTTTTGTGATGGTACAAGTAGCAATTGGTGGTACAGGAGAAAATGTATATACATTGATGTGACATGTTTTCTTATGACGACGACGGTAATAATAATGATATTCTCCCATTTACAATAGAATGCAGGTGTCTGCACACACACACACACACACACACATATATATATATATATATATATGTGTGTGTGTGTGTATATATAATATATATATATATATATATATATCTATCTATATATATACGTGTATATATATATATACATATGTGTGTGTATATATGTATGTATATATATATATATATATACATATATATAAATATATATATATATATATATATATATAATATATATATATATATAATATATATATATATATATGTAAATACATCTGTATATATGTGTATATATATATATATATATATATAGATAGATAGGCTACCACTTGGATACCACAGTCTCCCACAAAATTGGCCAAACTTCTGTGTGGTGATTAGGAAAGGGGGAAGGGGTAGGAAGGGTTGAATCTGTGTATGCGCGTGTGCAGACGTATCTAAATATATATAAATATTTAGCTGTTATTCATTTTATAAGGGAAGCGTACACTATAATATAGTAAAATAATACTTACCAGACACTATTCTATATGTTTGCTTATTTCCTTTCCCTACAGAGCTATTTTCTCTGTTGTAACCCTTGGGCTTATAGTCTCTAGTTTTTCTAAATAGGGTTCTATCTTAGCTAATGATAATAATAATGATAATAAAAATAATAAAAATAATAATAATAATCACTAGAGAGGCTCTCAGTAGAGCACAGACCTCCGCCATGGCAGCTTATTCCTCGACCTTGACCTTGACCATAGACCTAGGACTTTCAACATTGAATCACATTCACGTCACAACATAACAATTAATCCTTGAAAGTTTCACTACTCTATGAGTAAAATTTTGACCAGGAAGTTCTTCACAAACAAACAAACAGGAGCGAAAACATAACTTCCTCTAAACTGCTTTGGCGGAGGTAACAACAACAGCAACAACAACAATAATAATAATAATAATAATAATAATAATAATAATAATAATAATAATAATAATGATAATAATGATAATAATAATAATAATAATAATAATATATAATAATAATAATAATAATGATAATAATACTAATAATAATAATACTAATAATAATAATAATAATATGACTGGGAAGTTTCGAACTAAACTCTGAGTTGTCTTGACCTTTTCCAAGTGAAATCCAAAGGTCTTTGAATACACAACGTATCGAACTGTCCATCATATTATTGGACACAAAAGAAAGTTAGGCAAATTTGACGGACATTTGTTCGACCAAATCTATGCCAAATCTCATGTCATGAGTAAGATTTTATTTATCCTAAGAATTTCATTTAACAAAATATCCATTTAATCTAACTTTAGTGAGATTTACAAATATGAAAGAACAACTCTAAGAAACAATGTTCATTTAACAAAACTTACAATAGACCATTTTAGAATGGGAATATCTTAAAGTGGTGAAAGGGTTTGCATATCGTCATAATCAGCAAAGCCAAAGCTGTACTAGTTAGGGCCACCCATACAAGGTTGATTTGCCGTGAGCGATCAGACCAGAATCTCCGACCATCACCAACCCACAATGACTAACGTGGTGATTAAAACTTGCAATTCCCCAGAAATGGGTTGACATTTCCGGGGCCTTTGTCCTACAGTGGACTAGAAAATTATCCATTTGTTGTTGTTGTTGTTGCTGTTGTTGTTGTACATTCGACCACAAACACATCGTTCAGAAGAAACCACTTAACTTTCTTTGAGAATAAACATACCATTTATCAAATACCACATAACGAGATTATCAAAATTTACTGATAACAACTGACCTATTCAGAAAACGTCCCAAGATTAATCCCGCCCAAAGTTTTAAAACTCTCTCATGAACGGCAGAGGCAACTGACCATGACAAAGCCCCACAGACAGACCATACGTATGA
>NC_090749.1:57229895-57232395 GCF_036898095.1 Palaemon carinicauda
CCAGACTGCTGAACACCAAACTGGGGTTGAAGTCCCGCTTAAACTCATTAGTTCTTTTGGTCGCTGCAACCTCACCCTCCTTGTGAGTTAAGGATGGGGGAGTCTGGGGGAGCCTATAGATCTATCTGCTGAGGCATCACCAGCCATTGGCTGGCCCTCCTTGGTCCTAGCTTGGGTAGAGAGGGCGCTTGGGCACTGATCGTATATATGGTCAGTCTCGAGGGCACTGTCTTGCTTGATAAGGCAATGTCACTGTCCCTTGCCTCTGCTATTCATGAGCGGCCTTTAAACTTTTAAACTTAATAAATTCAAACTTGCATCGAATGTTTTTATGACTCAAATCTCTTCTTATATTGTGACATCTATTTTAACGTTGTTATTGATTCTAAACTATTTTATATTAATTATTCATTTCTGTTCATATATTTTATTTCCATAATTCCTTCCCTCATTGGACTATTTTTCGCTAATGGAGTCTTTGAGGTTATAGCATCGTGATTTTCCAACTAAGGTCACAGCTTGGCTAATAATAATGAATAATGAATGATGTATGATGAATAAATAATAATTAATAAATGATTAATAAATAATATATAATTAATTAATATATAATAAATAACAATAATAACAATAACAAAAATAATAATAATAATAATAATAATAATAATTATATTACTACTACTACTACTACAACTAATAATAATAATAATAATAATAATAATAATGATGATGATGATGATGATGATGATGATAATAATAATAATAATAACATCAAATATTCAACCCTCTACTGTCAAACGTCCAACTGCAGTCAGGGTCTTCATCCTCCCTGTGTTAAATTTCGCAATGATTCCAATCAATCAATAGTATACTGAACTGGTCCCTTCGTGAGTGTAATCCAGAAAAAAATAGAACGATCAACTGATTTGATAGTCTATCATAAACACGCTCTTCCTCTCCTTTTGTCAGCCTTGACGAAATACAAAATTACTTTTGAATAAGGTTCAACATTCACTAATCAAATGGAGTCATATATTTCTTTCATCTTAAAGGGGGACGAACAACTACTGACAAAAAGATAACTGTTTATTTGTGTGATAATGAAACTGTACGAGCAACAATGTAGATGCAAAGTAAATACAATAAAAAGACAGCCAAATGCTAAAGTGACATTGTCTTTAAAAAGTGATCAGATAACTAGCTCTTTCTGAGTGGGGATACATCAACGTGGTGAAAGGGTTCATGTATAGATATCATCACCCAAGATGTACTAGCCAGGGCCACAATACTTGGTTGGTTTGCTGTGTGATGAGACTAAGGTCTCTACCAGTACTAATCCGCACTGGCCAGCAAGGTGATGAAAATGACCAAACTCCAACACGAATAAGGGCATGTGTAAGGTCTTTATCATGCATTGGACTAGAAATGGCTGCATTTGTTGTTGAAAAGTTACCCGAACGATAGAAACAAGTTTAATCAAACCTTACAATGCATAAAGGAGGAAAAATCTATACACCTAAATCCTAAGCTTCATACAAGATAAAGTTAGCGAAACATAACCAAATCCAAAACAGCTTAAAGTCAAGCTCAGTCAACAATAATAGACACGGCAAAATAATTTTCAAACAGTGATAATGTGACCTGACCTTTACAGACAATAAACTTAATCAAACCTTACATGGGATGAAGGAGACAAAATCTATACATCAAAATCACCCGAGGGAAACATTACACTATACTAGAAAAAAAAGGCCACAAAACCTTCTAGTCAGCAATCACAAAGACAGGGCAAAATCATTTATTCCAATCCAATCTGCAGAGAAGATTACAGGCTCTGGGAGACCAAATGCAATTTAGAGAACGTTGTATAAACACGTATTTGACGCGGCCCCAATTACCCACCTTTCAAGACAACACTACTTTTATGGAATGTGGGACAGAGTGAGAGAGAGAGAGAGAGAGAGAGAGAGAGAGAGAGAGAGAGAGAGAGAGAGAGAGAGAAGGGGAGGAGGCTGTGTGAGTTTGTGTGTGAGTTTGTGTATGTGTGATGCTGCACAGCAGAGTTCTTCCATTAAAGAGATAATTGTTTGGATGAAATAGTTTTACAGTTTGCAGATAATAAGAAGCACAGTGGGACGCGAAAGAGAAAGATTTTCGATGGTTTTACTTTTGATTAATTACCGGCCATTGGAAAATCCTGGACATTCAGAGTTAAGAATTGAAAGGCAAAAAAAAAAAAAAACTATTTTGAGTAACGAAAAAAATATTATATAGTGGACATAAATACGTATATATAACACATGCACAAATACTATGTTTGTATATATATATATATATATATATATATATATATATATATATATATATATATATATATATGTATATCTATCTATCTATCTATATACATATATATATATATATATATATATATATATATATATATAGATATACATATATATATGTATATATATACATATATATATGTATATATATATACATA
>NC_090749.1:57242395-57249895 GCF_036898095.1 Palaemon carinicauda
TATGCTTATTTTCATCTTTCTTTTTAAAAAAGCTAGCACTTATTACCATCTCTTGTTCAACACACATATCTACCAGTCTTTCACCACTCTCATTTTCACCTGGTACGCCATACTTCCCAATGACACCTTCTACCTCTCCAGCGCCCACTCTAGCATTTAAGTCACCCATGACAACTACATAATTCCTTCTACCCAGTCCTTCTACACAACTAGTTAATTCATTCCAGAACTCATTCCGCTCTTCTTCACATTTCTCACTACCTGGCCCATACGCACTGACAAACGCCCAACATTCCCTACCCAACCTAACCCTTACCCACATTAACTTAGATGATATCTCCTTCCATTCCACTACTTTACCTGTCATCCATTCACTCAGCAATAAAGCCACACCCTCTCTCGCTCTTCCCCTTTCAATCCCAGACACTCTACCAGACATTTCACCAAACATCACTTCACCCTTTCCTTTCATCGTTGTCTCACACAAGGCCAATACATCCATCCTTCTACTTCTAAACATAGTTCCAATCTCACATCTTTTACTCTCTATCGTACTACATCCACGCACATTCAAACACCCCCAAACTAGAGTGCGGGGAGCAGTCACTCTCCCCCCGGCTCCATCTATATATATATATATATATATATATATATATATATATATATATATATATATATATATATATATATATATATATATATATATATATATATATATATTAATCTTTCCATTCCCGAGTACCTGCCTTTAAGCTATAAACTGGATTGTATCCAGGGGTACTCTTCCTTTCCCCATATTCCCCACTTCCCTATTCTTATTATTGTTATAATATATATATATATATATATATATATATATATATATATATATATATATATATATATATATATATATTCGATGTTCGTTTCACCGGCGAAAGTATATACAGTATCCCTGGATTTCGACAGTGAATAATAATAATAATAATAATAATAATAATAATAATAATAATAATACCGTTACGTAATGCAAGTGATGATCCATTAACGCCTATAGGCCTACGGTATGTTAACGGTCAAACCTGATGAATAGAAGACTAAGTTATCCTTCACTTGACTGAATTCAATTCAAGAACAATATTCAGATATGTTAATTATGTGCCATTACTTATACATTTAGTATCGCATCTCATAATGCTAATGTTGAACGTGTATTCTCACTCATGAGTGGAACAAGTTGGATGTGGTTTCCATAGAAGCTATCTTAAAATGCACGTGGAACCTCAGTTTCCTATGTAAATAAATTAAGAAGCTTGTGTTGGAAAACAAGGACCTATTGAAAAAAAAAATCAGAGAAATATAATTAGAAAATAAAAACTTTGAGTTGAATTTTCGTTCTAATTTCTTATTTCATTTAACCTTCAAATGAAAGGAAGTTAGTTTAGCTTTTGTAATGTTTGTGTTGATTAATAAATTTACAAATTAATTTCCATTTGATTTCTTTACAAACCATTAAAATTACTGGTTTATGTTTTTCCCTCAAGTGATGATTATCTCTACGTTTTATAATATATTGACCTAGTATACTATATATGGTTAAAATTTCAGGTGTTCCGGATTTCTAATATTCTAATCTGGCAAAACCGCAATTATAAATTTTTTGTTTTCATTCATTGATAAAATATATTCAGAAAAATAATAAAAGCTTTAACAAAATAAGCTTTGGGGTGGAAAAGGAATGCAGTAAAAACACCATATTAACGCCAATAGAGCAAAATACAGTGCGTAGGCCTAGTGGTGACATTAACCCCAATCTCTATACACAATCAATAAAATGGCTCAAGTTTCATAACCGATTCGTCATGAAATCCTTATCTAGTTCATACAAATTTCTTTGAGTCAATAGCTGCCAATCAAACCGAGAAATTAGTTTAAAATATGTACAACACACCAAGTCATCAGAACCGGACGTCGGAAATATCTAAGAATTGCTACATTTTGTGGAGCCAGCAAATCGTGTTGACACGATAATAGTTACAGATTTTTTCAAATTATTGGAACCTAGATATATGTAAACTATAAACACACTGAGTCTAAAACCTTTAAATATGCTGGCCTGAGACTATACAATAAGTTTCCACTAGACATCCGGAAGGTTGAAGATATTATTAGACTTTCAAGAGGAAACTGAAGACTTAATCCTCCTATAAGTGCCTCGATAATGTGGATTTGACAAAAATAAACGAGCAATATGTTGCATGAAATGTTGAATGCCTTCGAACGCATATGATAAAATGACTGTGAAGGTCCTGTAGACATTAGGGTTTCCCTGCTGCGCTGGACCGGGAGAGCTGCCCTTCAGTAAATCCTGTCTGGCCATTCTAAGATAAGGCAAATAACACTCACTCTCTCTCTCTCTCTCTCTCTCTCTCTCTCTCTCTCTCTCTCTCTCTCTCTCTCTCTCTCTCTCTCTCTCTCTCAAAATGCGCACATATCAATGGTGCCTATCAGTCTTAATATAACAAATAACTCACTATCTACATGCTGAACACCCAGAATAACCAACACAATTAATTCTGAAGTAAAAGAAAAAAAAAATTACGTAACAAATAATAAAATTGCTGAAGACTACAGTGACCCTTAGAAACCTGTATAGCACAGCCACCCTATTGTCTATTATTAACTAAACACTCCTAAAAAAAAAATAATAATGGTTTGAGGAATAAGACTACCCTAATACACATATAAAAATCAAATTTGACATAGTTTGTGCGTAGGTCCTAACAAACGGAAATTACACAACAAGTTAATATAGAATATCGGAATAAGCAATTGCTACACAAATAGTATTTCTCTAAAATCATGGATGACAGAGGATACTTTGTTAATAAATGTATATTTAATTAGAGTAATGGAAGCAGTAATCTAGTATTCAATTTACTAACTTAAATTGCCTAACAGCAAAGTTGGCAATTACAATTGGCTGGGTGAATTTCTAAAACGCATAAACCCACCAATAATTATGAATTAATGTAGGCCTACATGCATATATATCAGAAACTTGGAAGCTTTCTAAAGCCTTGAAATATAGGCTAAGCTAGTTACAACTCAAAGAACAAATAAAAAATATTCTAAGAAACATAAAAATAGCTACATTGATACGAGAGCAAACTAAAGTAGAGGATATTCTAACAACTTGTAAGAAAAAGAAATGGACATGGACAGGACATATAATGAGAATGACAGACAATAGGTGGATATTAAGAATAACGAATAGGTCCCTAAAGATTGCACCCAAAGCAGGAGAAGGAAGAGAAGACGATGGATTGACGAACTAGGGGAATTTTCGGGTATAGACTGACATGGAAAGACCACAACCAGACCCGAGTGGAAGGACGTGTCTGAGGCTTTTTGTCCTGCAGTGGAATACTTTGTCAAATACATTGTATTTCATAAACAAATGAAATATAAATAAATTTATCATTAATAATCAAAGCCATTATAATAACGTTCTTTGGGCATTGAGGAAATATAAAAGTTAAAATCAGAATTCTCCCGATTTTAAAATCAACGTCTTTAACAGTTGTCACCGAAAATGTGTTTCAAATGACGTTGATGTCACCAGATTGGCTTTCGTTTGAGAGAGAGAGAGAGAGAGAGAGAGAGAGAGAGAGAGAGAGAGAGAGAGAGAGAGAGAGAGAGAGAGAGAGGGGGGGGGGGCTAAAGTCTATTCAATAAATCGGATTTGAAAGTAGGCAAGTTGGCGCTACTGGTCGAAAGTTAAAGGCTGCCTTTTGTGTGTGTGTGTGTGTGTGTGTGTGTGTGTGTGTGTGTGTGTGTGTGTGTGTGTGTGTGTGTCGTTTTTCAACAGAGTAAAACCAGGGAATCATTTGTATATGATTTAAATATTCGTTTTACCTTTGTAAGTACCCAACGTAGGCCTATCCTTGGACGAAAAAAAAATTAAAAACTATTGTTTCGTCGACTATAATAATAATAATAATAATAATAATAATAATAATAATAATAATAATTACTAGAGGGACACTCAGTAGATTGCAGACCTCCACCGAGGCAGCTTTTGTCTCAACCTTGACCTTTGACCTTAACATGTATTAATTAGCGTAGATTTTCATACACTCAAATATGAACCAAGATTGAAGTCTCTGTGACAACGATGTCCAAACTTATGGCTGATTACGTGATTCTGACACTTCGCTTGGCCGTGGCCTTGACCTTTGTCCTTGACTTTCCGAAATTTAATCATTTCCAGTTTTTTACATAACAGGTAATTCTTACAAGTTTCTTTACGATTAAAACTGTGGCCAGGAAGCTGTTCACAAACAAACATGCAAACAATCAAATAGGAGCTAAAACATAACCTCCTCCCACCTTCGTTGGCGGAAATAATAATAATAATAATAATTTTTGTGCATGCTATATATGAGTGAAGACACATGAACGACTAGGCTAATGCTATGTTGTTACGCATTTTTAGTTTTCATTCATTGATAAAATCGATTCAAAATAACAACAATAAATAGCGTAATCAGATAATAACCACATTTATAAAACTTGGTCTAAAGTAAAATAGAAAAAAAAAGTTGAAACGAAATTAAATAGGTGTGGAGACGGAAGGAATGCAGCAAAAATACCTTGGAAACGCCTACGGACTACGGAGCACTAAGCGGTGTACTGGTGGCATTAACCCCCCACCCCCCCAATTATATTGACAAAATGACTTACACTTTATATATAACATTTTTCAAGAAAACCATCTACTTTTCCCACCCATTTTCCTCAAATCACCAAATTCCGTTTGGCTGTTCTAGAGCAACACCGGGAATAACAACCGCTTCTCTCTCTCTCTCTCTCTCTCTCTCTCTCTCTCTCTCTCTCTCTCTCTCTCTCTCTCTCTGTGTGTGTGTGTATAACAAATAAATTCCTGGTTTGGTGATACCTAAACGTACCTTGACTTGCCTTTCCTGCAAAAACCATTATAGTTTTACCTTGTTAAAATAAGCTTGATTATCCTCTTGATATTATAAGTTTCACTGAACGAAGAATTATAATCCCGCAAAGATGATAACACAAATTATAAAGATTACAGAGAGACGTGTTAACACCACGGAGGCGTCGTTACTACTAACTACTAAGTGATTTATCACTTCCTCTTTCGAGTTTCAATCAACCGTTTAGAACAACCGAATCTCAACTGGTGTTCCAAATCGTTGCCAATCCGTAATTTTAATAATTGATTATTTCTGGTTTAACCCAACAACAAATACTAGCCATAAGTAAACTTATACAACACTGCCTCATCCCTAACTTAGTGATTAGTCCACATAAATGTATCTTTACCCTTTAATTTCTTAATTAAATCCATGATATGTAGCTCGTGACGT
The DNA here is from genome assembly GCF_036898095.1 of Palaemon carinicauda. NCBI lineage: Eukaryota > Metazoa > Arthropoda > Malacostraca > Decapoda > Palaemonidae > Palaemon > Palaemon carinicauda. The sequence continues at coordinate 57,247,780 of NC_090749.1, forward strand.
CTCACCGAGTCCGACATAACATGACCATAACCTATCAACAATCATTTTACCCTTTCCTATTATTCTTTCGTTTCCATTAACTTCTCTTTGCTAGAATAGATCGCTTTTGCCTAAAAATGCCCCTGCCCCCCCCCCTTTCGGCCTTCGTTATGTATTCATAGCTGTAAACAAGAGCGAAATGGGTCAGTAACATCACTTTAATTACGCAATCAAAAGTTAGGTGGTTCGGCTTTTAGGCCGATAGATAGTTTTCGGGGGATTGTACACTACAGCGTGTGATGCCTTTAGGGCCATTTGAATATCTTTATGGGACTATTTTTAAGCAGATTTAGATAATTGTGTTGGCCATTCTTTACTAACTTTATAAAGTTTCTTTAAGGTTTTATACCGTGAGGTTACTTTGACAATTGCGCATGGAAATGCTCGGACAATAAAATTTAGGGTTGTGTCATTAGGCGTTTATTGGAGTCGTTAAATGACTTGAAAATGTAGCCTTTCAAAACAGGTCTCACTTTCTAAGTGCTTTAAAACTGCTTTAAAAACGGCTCAGTTTTACTGTTGAACGATGCTTTGCACGGAATATTTTAAAAGCATTTCAGTTAACACTACATTATACTTAAAGACTCACATGATAATATATAGTTTGACCATCGTGCTTTCAAGATGTTGAATAGAGTTATATTTAACAGATGTCTTTCAATGTGACATTTTCAGTAATATAACAATATTATATGCGAATCATGGCGAGAGTTATGTACGATATAGCTATTTCCTTTTTTTTTCCTTTTGGTGGCTTGGCATGTAAGCTGCGTTCAACAAGACGTTTACTAACTTTCTAACATGGCGCCCAACACTCAATTTCAACACCACAACTGTAATGTTACAAATCGTGGTGTATTTACAGTTTACCTGTAGTTGTAGTTTGGTTGCAGTTGTAGAAGTGAGGATACTATTCATAGAACTCACAGATGAAAATGTCTTGAAGTCTACACTTCAAAGGGAATTATGATCTATTTAGTCGGAGGGGTGGGGAGTGTTAGAATGGCATAACCGACACCAAAGCGGTTTTTAACTTCACAGAAGTTTGTCAACGTTATTGAATATAATAGATGGAGTGGAAGCTCGAGAAGTTATCGGTTAAATTGGTTCACTAAAATGGATAAAGATGCAAATATGTTTACAAGTAAACATATACACACACGAATGTTACCTATATTTACATTTTAGAACGAATCAATGTAAACCGTTTCCGGTTCATCTAATGAATAAAACGGATGGGAACATTACTGATTAAGCCTCTCCTTCATTTGAAATGTATGCGTTTCATATAGTGATTGAACGAGGCTATGATAATAGCAATATTCATAGTATGCTCCTTCGAGTCTCTACTTGGTTTCCCTTTTCATCACTGCTACATCATACATGTAGGCCTAGTCCTAATTATTCAATCCCGTGACCAGGAGACTAGACAGTTCTAGAGATATCGAATAAATAAATAAAATAATATTTGAAATAATCATTTTGACAAGTAAAGGTATCACTAAATTGATAAGTTGCTTCTAGAGAACGTTAAATTCTTCTGAATTACTTGTATAAACTGTACGCTTTCCTCCATAGTTTCCTTAACGACTAGACGTTATCCCTTCACGCTTTCTACATATTATTACATTTTATGCATTTGAATCTCTCTCTCTCTCTCTCTCTCTCTCTCTCTCTCTCTCTCTGATGTTTTCATACATGTTTTCCCCTTACTTTTATGTACATATATTATGTCATTGATTTGCTTTTCGATTTGGGGAATTTACGAATATGGCTCTTTCATAGACCTATATCTCTCTGATCTCAGTATTTTATTAGGAACGTATATATATATATATATATATATATATATATATATATATATATATATATATATATATATATATATATATATGTGTGTGTGTGTGTGTGTGTGTGTTCCCTTTCTTCGTTGATACCTTAACATGGGGAAAATGATTTGCTCATCACCATGATCAGCAAAGCTGTACTAGGTTAGTTTGCTGTGAGAGATCAGACGAAAGTCTCCCACCATCACCAATCCGCACGGGCCAGAGTGGCGACGAAAACTGGCCAGACA
>NC_090749.1:57254895-57314895 GCF_036898095.1 Palaemon carinicauda
GAATTAAGTTTACTACAACAGCTAGAAAATGTTGTTGTATGATTTTTGTACACTTTTTTCTAAAGGAATCATCATGAATAAAAGGAAAACTCGCATAAAATTTGAGTTTGGGTACTGTTGTTACTTTTTGAGTATGAGCCAATTTATTATTTAATAATTTGTTAAGATGCTTAAAAAATAATTTAGTCGGGAAACAGTTTTTCTTAAAATAATCACATAAATAGAGTACTTCGGTATGAAAACATTACCAACTAGAAGTAAGTAGGAATGCTCTGTGGAGAAGAGTAAAAATAGAGTTTAATTCATAATTATAAAAACAAGAGCTATAAAAATTCGAACCTAATCCAGTTAAAGTCTTTTTTCTAAAAACCGCGGTATTAAAACCTTCTCTCTCTCTAGATACTAACACATCTAAAAAATGTAATTTATTTCCTTCCTCCTTTTCTATTGTGAACTTTATATTATTGTGCTGTGAATTAGCAAAATCCATGAAGGAGTCAGCACAGAATATATATATATATATATATATATATATATATATATATATATATATATATATATATATATATATATATATATATATAATATTTGATAACTTGAAGAAAATAGCAGACAACTTAAGAGCTAAGAAATCAGTGGTCTCCATAAAAAACAAAGGAAAAATAGAATTTGGGTCTACACCTCCATAAGCATCAACATCTGAGAAGAGTTTTGAAGACTTTTTGAAGACTATTTCGGATTTTGGAGCGTGGAGACAAAGATACAGGAACTCTATATTGTTGGCTCGGCTGGTCTGCCCCCCTCCCGCCAGCACGGGCGGGCTTCCCCCCCTCCCGTCAGCACGGGCAACCCTCACCCCCTCCCGCCAGCCCGGGTGGGCCTCCCGCCCTCCCGCCAGCCCAGGCGGGCCTCCAACCCTCCTGCCAGCCCGTGCGGGCCTCCTCCCTACCCCCGCCAGCCCAAGCGGGCCTCCCCCCCCTCCCGCCAGCCCACGCGGGCCTCCCCCCTCCTGTCACCCTTGGCGGTCCTCACCCCCTCCCGCCAGCCCAGGTGGGCCTCCCCCCTCCCGTCACCCTTGGCGGTCCTTACCCCCTCCCGCCAGCCCAGGAGGGCCTCCCCCCCCTCCCGCCAGCCCGGGCAGGCCTCCCCCCTCTCCCAAGCCTGGGCGGGCCTCCCCCCTCCCGCCAGCCCGGGCGGGGCTCCCACCTCCCGTCAGCCCAGCGGGCCTCCCCCCTCCTGCCAGCCCGGGAGTGCCTCCCCCCCCCCCTCCCGCCAGCCCGGGAGGGCCTCTTCCCCTCCCGCCAGCCTGGGCGGGCCTCCCCCCTCCCGCCAGCCCGGGCGGGCCTCTCCCCTTTCCAACCACGGGTGGGCCTCCCCCTCCCGCCAGCCCGGGCGGGCCTCTACTCCCTCCCGCCAGCCCAGGAGGGCCTCCCCCCCTCCCGCCAGCCCGGGCAGGCCTCCCCCCTCTCCCAAGCCTGGGCGGGCCTCCCCCCTCCCGCCAGCCCGGGCGGGGCTCCCACCTCCCGTCAGCCCAGCGGGCCTCCCCCTCCTGCCAGCCCGGGAGTGCCTCCCCCCCCCCTCCCGCCAGCCCGGGAGGGCCTCTTCCCCTCCCGCCAGCCTGGGCGGGCCTCCCCCCTCCCGCCAGCCCGGGCGGGCCTCTCCCCTTTCCAACCACGGGTGGGCCTCCCCCTCCCGCCAGCCCGGGCGGGCCTCTACTCCCTCCCGCCAGCCAGGGTGGGCCTCCCCATTCCAGCCAGCCCGGGCGGCCTCCCCCCCCCTCCCGCCAGCCCGGGCAGGCCTCCCCCCTCCGGCCAGACCGGGCGGGCCTCCCACCCTCTCGCCCTCCCGGGCGGGCCTCCCCCACTCTCGCCAGCCCGGGCAGGCCTCCCCCCCTCCCACCATCCCGGGGAGGCATCCCCATTCCCGCCAGACCGGGCGGGTTTCCCCCCCCTCTCGCCAGACCGGGCGGGTTTCCCCCCCCTCTCGCCAGACCGGGCGGGCTCTCCCCTCCCGCCATCCCGGGCGGGCCTCCCCCCTCCCGCCATCCAGGGCTGGCCTCCACCCTTCTGCCAGCCCAGGCAGGCCTGCCCCCCTCCCGCTAGCCCGGGCGGGCTTCCCTCCTCCCGCTAGCCTGGGTGGGCCTCCCCCCTCCCGCTAGCCTGGGTGGGCTTCCCCCCTCCTGTTAGATCTGGTGGGCCTCTCTCCTCCCGCTAGCCTGGGTGGGCCTACCCCCTTTCTGCTAGCCCGGGTGGGCCTCCCCTCTTCCCGCCAGCCCGGGCGCTCCCCCCCCCCCTCTTGGGCAAATATGATACTTCGAAATATATTGAGTAATAATGAACCATTACCAAATATGGACTTTTGTTATACTCGCCAATATCCACTGCAATCATCTGCCACATTCCCTCAGCTAGAGTGGTGGGCATTAATGGGTCATGCTGTTTTGAGGACCTATCTCTAAACAAAAATCCCAAGATACACATTGCCTTTTTATATCAGCATTAATGGTAGGCCACCATACACACAATTGAGCTAACTGACGACACATTGTGATATCCTAGGACTAGCATGTGTTTTAGCTAAAACTCCTTTTTGCAAATATTTTGGTATAACAATCCTGTTTTGATATGTCAAATCCTTTATTAGTAGACAAACAATATCAGTTTTTGAAAAGAGCTCTATTGATTCTGGTACGTCTTTTTCATAACCTGGCCATCCATTCAAAGTATAGTTGAAAGGACATTTTAGGGCCCTTCTGTCATACTACTTAATTCAACTTTACATCTGATACTGGCTTGTAACCAAGTCAACATAATCTTGGGCATCCACTCCTATATTAGAAATGTATATATTGTTAGCATCATGTGCCCTTTTAATGTTTCTGCAAATACTAGTGCATTTCCATGTGTAGCCAAACCATAGACTCCTTTAAGGAAGGACTGGAACGTCAGGACCTCGGGGTTTTTAACTTGAGTCTGAGAGACTTCATGCCTGATTTTTAAAAAAATTGACATATGTTATATATTTTCAAATTTTAAGATCATTTTGCTCCCACAACTTTTCCTGTTTTTATCTCGTTTTCTATGCAAATCCCATTTTCTGTTCAAATCTCACTGACTAATGTGTTTTGTTTCTGTTTTTGTTATAGAAACGGTCCAGCTGGTGATCTCACAATATGCCACGTCACTGTAGCTGCTTTGGTTGTAAAGGGAACTATGATGGGACACCTTATGTAAAAGTCATATCCTTCCCAAAAGATCCTGAGGAGAGGGAGAGATGGATATTGGCAATGCCGAATGAGAAAGAAAGCTTGAGACTCTTAAAGGAGATATATATTTGTGAGACACATTTCAATTGTGAATGGGTGTCAGTTAAGGGTGGCAAGCGACCCAAACAACCTCCATCAATATTTCCTGGAATACCAAAATCAGCTTTGAAGCAGGTTACCTCAGCCCCACGCCCAACATCATCTTCTACATCACAATCAAGAGCTAAAAAGGTGCATGCAGCTGCTGAGGCTGCAGACAAAATCCGAGATTTCGACCAATTTCACGCCAAAATTAGCTCCTATTTTCCTGGTTTTAACGTCATAAAAGACCAGAAAGATCTCTACCTATCAAGAACTGACGCTACTGGACAAACTGTCAAGCAGTTCTTTCATCTACAACAAGTCAACTCACCTTTTGGATTCCTATTCTTGAATAGAGTTGAGAAAGATGGCATTGAGTTGCCTAAACGACTTTTTCCTTTGCAAAAGAACAGCTTGCTCTCAAAATGGTCCCAGATTAGATCCATAACTGAACAGGTAAACACCTATGAGTACACAAGCCAGGAAAGTCTTCAGTACATAATAAGCCAGCTCTGCAAAATGACTGAGGCACACGAGCTTCCTCATTTAACCTTCATTCTGTCACAGCTGCGGCTTGTGTTCAAACCTCCTGATGGTCGTCGATTTCATACCGACACTCTGATATTCGCAATGCAGCTTCACAACATATCACCCAGTGCATACAAAATGATTCGTCGAACTGGCTTAATCATTGTACCATCAACAAAAAAGGTAAAAGAGGTGTTTTCTAGTAGTCTGCAGGACTCCAACCTCAAAACGTTATTCGACCAGCTTAAGCCGCAGCAGCGTTTGGTGAATCTAATGTTTGATAAAGTAAAGCTGATCGAGACATTGCGATTTTCTGGAGGACATGTTCTAGGATATGCTCAAAACGTTGCAGCGGGTAGTGACCATGAAATGCTTGCTTCACATGCTATGGTTGTTGAAGTTGCCTGCCATTTTGGTATTCCACGCTATATTCTACGCGTTTTACCCTGCAAAAGCTAGCTGCCGATAAGCTGAGTGAACTTCTTACTGAAGCTTCCTCAGCTGTAGTTGGTGGTGGTAGTACTGTGATTTCTTTGATATGTGACAATTGCAATACCAATCGCAGCGTTTATTCGAAACTTGGAGGACCTGGAAGTTGTCAAGTGCTATCCATTCAAGAGCAATCTATGTTCTTAGTGTACGACTACGTGCACATCTTCAAAAATGTTCGTAACAACTGGATTATTGTTGATGGCCAGACACTCTCATTTCTTGTACATGGCAATGAGTACAAAGCTTACTGGAGTGATATTCGGAAGCTTTATGAGATCGACCGAGCTACTCCTATTCGCTTAACCAAGCTGACGCACACCGCTGTTTTCCCCAAGCCCCTTCAACGCCAGAGCGTACCCTTAGTATGTCAGGTGTTCAATGACAAGACTGTCGCTGCCTTAAAGACCTTCAAGGATTCATTGGGCATCAGCGAAGGCACCATCATTCTCACCCAGACAATGAGTGAGTGGTTCAAGATGATGAATGTGAAAGACCGTTTCTCAGCTAGACATCTACGTGACGAATCCAGACAGCCTTGGACAGCAGACTGTACATCTTTCACTAAGTTGGAGGACGCCTGCCAAATTATATCGACCTGCACATGGCAAGGAGGTAGTGGTCGTAAGCTGAAGTTAACTAAGCAAACTGCTGAAGCATTCATTGTGTCTACACGTAATAATGTGGCTGCTGCCAAATTGCTTCTGGCAGAGAAAGACTTTGACTACGTTCTTCCTGCTATATTCGCGGATGAAGCCTTGGAAAAGTTTTTTGGTCAAGCCAGGCAAAGAAGTGGTGGAAACTTCTACATTGATGTAGTTGACATTATGGCTGCAGCAAAAGTTACAAATTTGCAGACACTTCTAAAGCATGACATTATGCCAGAATCTAGTTCTCGTGTGCTTGATTGCGACAAGAATTGTACTTCTTCCATAAATCCAGATGAGCGAAGTGAACTCATTAACGAGATCACTCCTCAAGACACTCGGGAGCTCTTGAGGTCTGCTGATAACCTTAAGCATAAAGTTGTATATTTGGCTGGATACCTTGTTCATAAATATTGTAATAGCACTAGTATGGAGGATATCATGGATGATGAAGATGGTAACGAGGTGTCATCTGAGTTCTTAGATCATTTGAATAGAGGTGGACTGAGTGTGCCAACTATTTCAACTGTCTTTTTTGTACATAATGCCTATAATTTGCATGCCATGACTAAAATGCATTGCCGCTTTCATTTTGCTGAATTGTTATCTTTTGTAGATGCACCTTTAGCTACTAGTAATGCAGCATGTACGACTTTAGCCAACATTCTATTGAAAGCTCAGGTTCTCAATGTAAGTGACAAAGAAAAGGCTGTGAGATGCCTCAGGAGGCAAGAAAAGCTCTCCATCTAGCGATGTTCATCTAATCAAATGTTAATGTCTTTGAGTTTTGTTGTGATGAGAAATACAGTTCTTTATTTCTTATTTTAGTGTTTCATTGTTTTAGGGCTTGTTTGGAATGTTTGAGTAATACAATATTTGACAATATATATTAAATTTGGACAGAACTACAGACTTGCCTCTTGTTATAATCAGCCATCCCTCACCATCTATGAGTTACACACAAAAACTAGTAAAAATGACCAAAATTCAAAATTTTGACCTTGAAATATGACCTTTTGACCTTGAAGATGATGAAGATGACCCCAGGTGGTGTTGAAAATGTCACTATTGAACTCACCGTCCTCTAAAACCCCCATTTTGACTCAGAGAACGTGTTTCTAGCCCTTCTTAGAAGTCATTTTAGTCCAGGACTCAAGTTAATCCTTCAGACTCAAGTTAAAAACCCCGATCAGGGGACGTTCCAGTCCTTTCTTGAAGGACGATATATGACAATATATATTAAATTCGGACAGCTCTGCAGACTTGCCTCATATTATAATCAGCTATCTCTCACCATTTATGAGTTACACACAAAAAAGGAGCAAAAATTACCAAAATTCACAAATTTGACCTTGATAAATGACCTTTAGACCTTGAAGATGACCCCAGGTGGTGTTGAAAATGTTACTATTGAACTCACCATCCTCAAAAACCCCCATTTTGATCCAGAGAACGTGTTTTTAGCCCTTCTAGAAGTCATTTTAGTCCAGACTCAAGTTAATCTTTCAGACTCAAGTTAAAAACCCCGAGCAGGGGACGTTCCAGTCCTTCCTTAAAGGAGTCTATGAGTCAAACACTAATGTAATGTCATCTCCAGTGCCCCACGGTAACCCCCAATATGATCTATAGAATCAAGAATTTCAGGTGTAAGAAACTTGCATGATTTCTGACAACAGATGGCACACTGAAGAGTTAGGTTGTTAAGGCGGATAGCGAAGGGGAAAGTAGGCCTACTTGTTAGAACTTTTATGGGGTGTGATGTTGGGAAAAGCAGAATAAATTATGTATGAACGTAAATTCAATATACTTCCATACGTTCAGGTATAAGTACAGCAGAATTGTCATTGACTTTTATCTTTCTTCGTGGCCAAGTGGTTTAGTCACTGTCCCTACAAGTTTGCCGGACCAGGGATCAATTCTCGGCCGGTCACAAGCTCTTGCCTTTGTGTGATTTCGCCTGTGGCTTTGATCCCAAGGTCGTTAAGAGAATCTAAACATCAATGTAGCAAAAATATATATGGCTTACTTGATTATGAAAAAAAACACGTCTAAATGTGAAAAAAAATTATCATTGATCGAATGCCAAGTAACGAACAACATACTATCTACGATGGTGAAGATGTGTTAATTTCAATTCTAAGTACAAAACACCTGAATTTGACAGGTATAAGTACAGCAGAATTGTCATTGACTTTTATCTTTCTTCGTGGCCAAGTGGTTTAGTCAATGTCGCTACAAGTTTGCCGGACCAGGGATCGATTCCTGGCCGGTCACAAGCTCTTGTCTTTGTGTGATTTCGCCTTGGGTTTTGATCCCGAGGTCGGTAAGAGAATCCAGACATTAATGTAGCAAAGATATATATGGCTTATTTGAATATATATATATATATATATATATATATATATATATATATATATATATATATATATATGTATGTATGTGTATATATATATATATATATATATATATATATATATATATATATATATATATATATATATATATATATATATATGAGAGAGAGAGAGAGAGAGAGAGAGAGAAAATAACAAGATTACGACCTTCTGAAATAGGAAGTCAATTCCCGTAGAGTGATCCTCATAATCGGATTAATCTGCATTAACTCGTCCTGATCAGCTGTATAGGAAACACTAGTTCTTTTTTCTTCCTTTATTATCATTGATGGAAATATGTAGATGGTTTTTAGATTGAAATACTGATTTTGACCTTAAGATGTAGCAGCTCCCTATAAAAGTCATTATTGGAACGAAATTTGATCATTGAGCAAATATTACGCCTGCAGATATCTCCCGCAGGCTTAATTCAAGCTGAGACGAGCTAGAGATAGATAAGGGATATCTAAAGATTCATCAAAGATGAAATCTCCATTCAATGTAAGACCCAAAATAACTAGATTGAAATAAAACAGATAGAACTGAAAGCAAAATTATGATATCTCTTAAATGTTTTTTGCATAATATTACATTTCAAATTGATATTAATCCAACCTTCAGCATGGAATAATGAGACAAAAATGGGGATAAAGCAGTAAGAATTATATGTTAACAATTTCATATCAAAGTTAATTCGCAATAATAATTTTATTAGTGAATGTCGAAGTAGGGTTTTTAGGATATCAAAATTTGGATAGAAATTAGGGGGGGGGGGGGGGATATGCATAGGCCGGATGCCCGATCACTGAATACCTTGATACTTTGACTCGATACTGATGTTAATTATGCAATGGTTTACAATCTGTGAAATATGGCAACTGAAAAAAAAAATAGATAATTTGCGTGTCAATGGGAAGATATGGGAAAAATAATTTGTTAATGTCTCATATCAATCTCAAGGAAAAGAAACCTTCTAAAAAAGGAAGATGGAACCTTAAAGGAAGACAGTTGGCAGCAATAGATGAGTAGAAGAAATGATAATAAAAGAAGAGACAAAGACAGATTAGAAGGACTTGAGAAAGTAGAAAAAAAAAAAACTACAGAGGAGAGATTGATGAAAGTTTACGAGCGGAGAGTACTTTTGAAAGTAGCACTGGAACATTTGTGTGTGACCGGCAAAGAAAGTACCAAAAAAAGCCTCGTCAGGAAAAATGAAGCAATGGAGGGTGTGAGGAAGACTTGGGAGGGAGTGAGGAGGGCTTGGGAGGGAGTGAGGAGATATTGGGAAGGAGTGAAGAGGGCTTGGGAGGGAGTGAGGAGGGCTTGCGAGGGAGTGAGGAGGGCCTTAGAGGGAATGGGGAGGGTCTGAGAGGGAGTGAGGAGGGTCTGAGAGGGAGTGAGGATGGTTGGGAGGGAGTAAGGAGGGCTTGGGAGGGAGTGAGGAGGGTCTGAGAGGGAGTGAGGATGGCTTGGAGTGAGTGAGGATGGTTTGGAGTGAGTGAGGATGGTTTGGAGTGAGGGAGGAGGGTCTGAGAGGGAGTGAGGATGGTTGGGAGGGAGTGAGGAGATCCTGGGTGGGAGTGAGGATGGCTTGGGAGGGAGTGAGGAGGGTCGGAGAGGGAGTGAAGATGGTAGGGATCGAGTGAGGAGGGCTTGGGAGGGAGTAAGGAGGGTCGGAGAGGGAGTGAGGAGGGTCTGAGAGGGAGTGAAGATGGTAGGGATCGAGTGAGGAGAGATTGGGAGGGAGTAAGGAGGGTCGGAGAGGGAGTGAGGAGGGTCGGAGAGGGAGTGAAGATGGTAGGGATCGAGTGAGGAGGGCCTGGGTGGGAGTGAGGAGGGTCTGAGAGGGAGTGAGGAGGGCCTGAGAGGGAGTGAGGAGGGCTTGGAAGGCTAGTGGGGATGGCTTGGGAGGGAGTGAGGAGGGTCTGAGAGGGGCTGAGGAGGGTCTGAGGAGGAGTGAGGATGGTTGGGAGGGAGTGAGGAAGGCTTGGGAGGGAGTGAGGAGGGCCTGGGAGAGAGTAAAGATGGCTTGGGAGGGAGTGAGGTGGACCTGGGAGGGAGTTAGGATGGCTTGGGAGGGAGTGAGGAGGGTCTGAGAGGGAGTGAGGAGGGTCTGAGAGGGAGTGAGGAAGGTTGGGAGGAAGTGAGGAGGGCTTGGGAGGAAGTGAGGAGGGCTTGAGAGGGAGTGAGGAGGGCCTGGGAGAGAGCGAGGAGGGCCTGGGAGGGAGTGAGGAGGCCTTGGGAAGTAGTGAGGAGGGCCTGGGAGGGAGTGAGGAGGTCTTGGGAAGGAGTGAGGAGGGCCTGGGAGGGAGTGAGGAAGCACTGAGAGGCTTCGGAGGAACCTGTTAGGGGACAAAGATCAAGAGGGAGGCAGAGCATTAGATGGTGAGATAAGGTGAAGGATGATATGGAGGGAAGAGGTTTGGTGAAACAGAATGCCTTTGATAGAAAGCATTGGAGAGGACGCATCAGGCATCTGACCCCTTAAAGTAGGGATAACGCTGGGAAAGATGAGTGAGGGAATCATTGGAAAATAAATATGATCAAAGGAATGAAAATTTGCGATAGCTGATAGCGAATGAAACTACTTTCTTTGTAATAAAGAAACTAGCATAAGAAGCAAAAGAGGCAGGAATAGAATGTTATAATAATGAATGGCTAAAATAAACCAGAAAAAAAACAACAATGGTAAAAATCTTAGCAATAAGAAAGGAAACAAATAATTGAAAAAGAAGGCAATGTAGAATGATTAATTATCATACAAATATATAGCAAATATGAAAATGAAATAAAACAGTAAGGAATAAAGAAAAAAAGGATAGAATATGGAAACGAAATGGATGAACTAGGTGATAACAGGAGCATATGAACATAGTAATTAAAGAAATACTAAGAAATAAGAAATAAAACTATTGGAAAAACCAATAATTACTGCAAGTAAATTCAAGGCCTGTCTCATAATAGAGGCAAAGACAGTAACAGGACCTAAGTCCCAAAATCGGAGACTCACAACGAACTGAGGAATGTTATTAAAGTGAATTAGGGCCAGATGAAAAACCAGTGTCTTTTAATAGTCTATAAATGAATGATCTGTTTTAATGTTGGTAATGTTTTCAAAACTATTATAATTTTTCATTACTTCTTATATCGTTTATTTATTTCCTTGTTTCCATGAACAAAAATTATTGGAAAAAAAAAGGTTTATGGAAAAAGCGCTAGGTATAATATCAAATAATAAAATTGATAAAAGAGAAAATTGAAAAACACGTAACAATGATGACAATTGTTAAACAAGATTCCCAGGAGACAAAATAAATCATTTTTTTTACAATATTATGTCAAAAAGAGCTAAATTAATGAAAATATAATACAAAAGTAACCACTACAGCCTTAAGTAAGGTTTTCGACTTGCTAAAAAGGGAGACATTGATGGAAGTTATGAAGAAAATATAGAATTCCCCGAAAATCATAAATGTTATCTCGCATAAACCAGCGCGAAAAAATAAATATTGATTTAGGGGAGGGTCTGCGAGAAATGGAATTTGCCAGTGGAATAAGACAAGAAGCAGAGGATGAACATCACTGTGTAAGCTGGTCCCATGAAGGGCAATGGAAAGGGCAGAAGAGAAAGGGAGAATATTAAAAAAGAATTAGCATTGACAGAGCCATTGTGCTTTTGGTAGAGAGGGAACTATAGAATATGCGAAATGTAATATTCGGCTCTTAAAGCAAACTGGGGACAAATTGGGTGTTAGAAATATACCAAGAAAAGAGGAACATTAAGATATTCTGGTCGTATAGAAGGCAATGAAGTATTACAAAATATATTTTATTTTGGCTTTGAACTGCATTGTAAGAGGAGTACATTCCAAACACAAGGAAATGGAAATGATTCAAATTGTCTCAAAATCAGCAAACCTAACAATGGCAAGGATAAAGGAAAAATAGTAATAGAGTTTCATAAGGAAAACCTTTTTGAAGGACACTAAAATACCATCCAATTTGTATGGAACAAATATAATAAATCTAAGAGACACTAAAGAGAAAATATACAAGGATGGAAAGTGGGGCTTAATGGAAAATATTAAAAGCAAATGAAAATACAGGTATTTCGTTAATTATGGAAGTAATAGGGAAATCTATGAAAACAGGGTATAGGTGGGAAGCTGGAGTGCAAAGATATAAAAAATATGGCCATCATACAAGAAAAAGTAGTTCAGAGCTGAACATGAATATATGAGAGATCAAATAAATGACTAAGATAAAATTAAATGCCAAATTCAGCATATGGAAAGAAGACCTTTAAAATAAAGGGAGCTTAAAAATATACAGGAAATTGAAGGAAAACTCTAAAATACAAATTTTTGGCTCTCGGTAATATATTTTTCACACACAAAAAAAACAAAAAACATGGAAATTAAACATCATATGAAAACACAAATGATGACCTATAAATTGCAATTTATCCCTCTTTTGTTTCTTTGCAAATAATATATAAAGGAGAGAAGTGAATTAATATGGCAACAGCATTCATCTGTATAAGACAGTTATAAAATAGAGGCCAAGTTTTATTCAGTGAAGATAAATTTGAATAAAAAACTTTCATGAAAACGACAAAATAAAATAAAGAAATAAACAAACATGAACACACGGGGAGCCGTTGCATAGACTAAGCCTTAAACCAAATATCTATTAGAGTTATTAGATTAGAACTCACCAACTAAGGAGATGGAGAAGACGCATCATTGGTGGCGGAGCACTTAACCCATTGGTTCATCCCATTTCCAGACACGTTGGCAGCCATCAACCAGCCCTCTGAGGACAAACCTTTGTCCTGGTGTCGTAGGGCCGATTCCTGTACGGAAGAGAAGGATCATTACTATCCACAGACGCAGTGTTATCAATATACATGTTCTGTGTTGTGTTACCCCATAGGAAATGTCCCTGCCTGGCGTGCTGCTGGACTGGGATTTGAAGCATATACGGTCAGTCTCTAGGGAAGTGTCACTGACCCTTGCCTATGCCATTCATGAGAACCCTTTTAACCTTTAAAGTATATATACAGTTTCTGAGTATAACAGAGATACTGCGGAAGGCAAGAGAAACGGTTTACAGAAGCCGTCATCTACTCTAAGGCACAATGAAGGTACACCATAGTCCTTACTTGATGTCATTGCTTAAGGTCTCCAGGGTCAGGGTGGGCATTCCCAACCCTCTCTTACATTAGGTTTTTTTTTTTTTTGAGGGCACGAATATAAAGAAAGAAATTAACAGAAATAGTGAAGTGCCCAAGTTATAAGACAAAAGCGTCAGAGTTTGAAGTAATAAGGAGACAAAGTAAAAGACAGAAAAAGGAAGATGATTATGAAAAAAAAAAGTCTACAGAGTATTACCAGAGTAATAATGAAAATGAAAAGACACCAAGCAATGATTGCTTAAGTGACAGAGTATTGTTTTGTGAAAAGGAGGGGGGGGGGGGAAGAAAGCAACCTGAATAAAGAATGAAGTGAAGAAGAAAAAGCTAAAGACAGAATTACAAAAGTGGCCAAAACAAGACTGAAAATGGACAAAATGAGTAAATTGAAAAAACAAATTGACAATTACTGAAGTGACAAAGACAGAATAGGGGAGAGCTCTACCGTTAATAAACTCAACAATAGCAAAAGAAGATTCCATACCTTTATGTAAAGGAGGCAACAGCAAATAGATGAGGAAACTCAAACTATATGCAAGTAGGTGAGGTTAGGTTAAGTTACCTACTTGCTGATTGGACATTATATATCCTTACTAACGATGATACTGATGATTTTGTAAACGGACCAAAATCTTGGCCCTTTTGCAAAATGTCGAAATAATTGGGTCATTTTGCAAAGTGACCACGAATTTGGCCTTTTAGCATAATGGCCGGCCATTAGGTAAAATGACTAATTTTCCAAAATGACTAGCATATATCTTCCTATTTATTTGGTCTGAATAAAATATCTACTGGTATTGAAAACCACATATTACCACCAAAAACTGAAACAAGAAAAATACAGTACCAAGATATATGTTACCAGTGGGAAACTTAAGAATTAATGTGTGGGGACGAAAAACAGTCACCGTGAGAGTTTCAATGCTCGGCACCTAACCTTTACTGTTTTTGCAAAGGTGTTCTTGGGAATAGCCATAAGGAACCAGAAACTGTCAGTTTTGAAATAGCAACAGGGAACCAGGTCACAAGTAGCAGGAACTGTTATAGAGTTGTAACTGTAACAAAGTAATATTATAATGACATTTTGAAATGTCGTAAATTGTGGACTGTGGTGGAAATCGTCGGTTCTGGTCTTAAACCACGGCCTTTGGGATAAATATCTAGAACCTTATCTCAAGTAGTAATGTTAATTATCGAATAATAATGTGAATTAACTCAATAATCAAAATTTAAGAAGCTTTGTGTGATTTCCATAAAGTAGTGTACAAATATTCCTTTGTGGATGGGATACCTTAACGTGGTGTAAAGGTTTGTGTATCGTCATAATCAACAAAGCAGTACTAGTCATGGCTACCTATGCTGGGTTGGTTTGCTATGAACGATCAGATAAAAGTCTCCCACCATCACCAATCCACACTGACCGGCGTGGTGATGAAAACTGACCAAACCCCAAACGTGAATAAAGATATGTTTGAGGGATTTGTCCAACAGTGAACTAGAAATGGTGGCATTTGTTGTTGTTGTTATTGTTATATATAAATGTTAATGGCAGGTAAATAAGACAATTAAAAGAAACGTCATATGATATTACAGGGTTTTCAGTGGTCATATTCATTCTTAAGTCTATAGAGTTTTGTAACAGCTTCAGTTTTGCCAGTGCCTCAGATTATCCCATCCTTTATTTGTATATTCCAAATTGAGCTAAAATAAACGAGTAACATTATTTATAAGAATGAAAGGTATTATTTTATAAAAAGGATTTTCTGGATTATTTCCTTTACAAAAAATTCAGAAATAGATTCCTTTAAAGATTTTATAATTCCGCATTCATCCTTAGAGTAATTCCATGCCTCTGGAAACCGAATTTGCTCTCAACTGTTTAAGATAATTACCAAAACATATGACATAAGATTTCCAATATTACAAGTTTCACATCACTAGCATCTGTAGATATCAAATCTTTTTTCTACTGACCTGCTTTTGAATTCTCTCCTATAAAATCTCTTCCCCTGACCTAGGACCTTCCATTGTTCGAAATATCGAGAGTATAATATTATCACTTCCTTTTCAAGAGGGTTATTTCATAAAAGCAAGAAAGAGAAAATATGGTGTCGGTATAAGATAAATCACCTTATGTTCGTAACCCCTTCTTATCTCCCTCAGCAGAGTAAGATGTTTTAGGCACGCAGACCCCTTGTCTGGAAATATAAATTTGGGTGAACAGAGAAGGGATTGAATAATACGGAATTATATGTTGGGGTTTGTCTATGTTAGAGCATACGAGGGTAAAGCTGGTATACTATGTATGCGTGGTATTTAAAGTATACATAAACATGCATGCACAAATATATAAATATATATATATATATATATATATATATATATATATATATAATTAGTATATATATATATATATATATATATATATATATATATATGTATATGTATATGCATATATATATATATATATATATATATATATATATATATATATATATATATATATATATGCATATATATATACATATATATATATATATATATATATATATATATATATATATATATATATATATATATATATATATGTATGCATGTATGCATATACATATATATATATATATATATATATATATATATATATACACTGGAATTCCCTTATGGTAATAGCTTCTGGCTCGGCAGAGACTCGAACTCGTGCCACTCGGCCGAAACCTTGCCTGCAAGGACTCTACCAACTGAGCTATCATGAGAGATGTAAGTTTGTTACAAGTCACGTGTTGCAAACTCACAATTCAACTATCATGGTGGAGATGGGTTTATTCAATGTCTAAGAACGGATTCCTGAATTCGACAGGAATATGCATCATTGACAGTTATAATTACACCAAGATTTTTATAAGAATTACACCTTTCAGTCTTAGCATACATTACTCTTTCCCATAACTCTCAAAACCTACATTGGGTTACATTTATTCTAAAATTTCTCAACATTTTCAAATTCTTTTAAAGACTTCTGCAGTTCCTCTCTCCACTTGCTCAAATCATTACAATATCATCTGGAAACCCCATTATTCCTTATCCCATTTACAACTAACTTTCCTATCCATAGAAACTCAAGTCCGCATCCATTGTCCTTTATCAGACCTCCAGAATTACACTCTATCCATACAGATTGAAAATATAAATTTAGAAGTAACTATAATAACATTTTGTTATCTTCATAAACATACACATGTATTTGTCTATGAGAAGCAACAAAATTTTTACACTGAGACAAAATTAAGAATAAAAAACGTGACTTCATTCAAAGTGAACCGAACCTATTAGATAAATGAAAAAAAGTTTTTTGAGGGGGGGGGGGCAAGTTTTGCTTATTAAAAGTAATCACGAGTTTATGAGGGGAGTTTCTGAGATTTTTTCTTTTTATTTTCTCTGTTAAACTTGCAAGCAACTTTTTATCCAGGAAGGTAAAAGTTTTCGAATATACGTGGAAAAGTTTTCAGCTAAAGATGCAATTGCCAGCAAAAGGTATATCTTTTTAAATCTGCTCTCGGCTAATTACCTGAAAACCAGGAATGAACTTACGAACGAGGTCGTACAGGAGAGATTAATATTATGATCACATTCCCAGTATTACATGACCTCACGATAATTTCTTCTTTTGATATTCAAATTTCGACTGAATTAAAAGTATGATTTAACCTTAGTACCTTGAAATTTGGTGTGACTTTACAAAATGACCTTTCCCACCGTTACCCCTATCAAAGTCATCCTCCTCTTCTACCAAACCTCTTTTCTCCATATCATCCTTCACCTTATCTAGCCATCTAATTCTCTGCCTCCCTTTCGATCTTCTCCCACTAATAGGTTCCTCCCAAGTCCCCAGCGCTCCTCACTCCCTTCCCACCATCCATTCTCAACACATGCCCAAACCGTCTCAGTCATGATACTCTTATAACCTCTGTAATCTTTACTACACCTGCCATTCTTCTTAGTTCATCATTTTACCATCTTTCAAGCAGTGATATTCCCATAATTCATATTAGCATTCTCATCTCAAATTTCTAAACTTTTACTTCCTCTTTACGTCTTATAGAGTCCCCCTTTCCAATCCATACATTACCGCTAGTATTATTACTGTGATATAGATCTTGACTTTTAGCTTCATTGGCTATCTCTTATCATCTACCACTCCGCTATCTCCATCCACTTCCCAAGGCTGCTTTCATCCTATTCTCAAATTCAGCCTCATATCCTCCTTTCTGACTTTTATTAGATCCAAAGTATCATATGACCATTATATTTAAAATGTAACCTTACGTTGTGACCTCTAAATTTAGTGACTCACCATAAGACCTTCAAAAATAAAATTGTAACCTTACATCACGACCTTGAATTTTAGTGTGACCTCACTGCATGACGCTTAGATATAAAATTTAATGTAATAGTATGACCTTGAAATTAATAACACCTTACTTTATGACCATTAAATATATATTGTAACCTTACGTTATGACCTTGAAATTTAGTTGAGACCTCCATTTCTGGATCTGAGATGTCGATTATGACCGTACCTAATGACTTTGCTTTCTGATCTCCAAATTTTGTCTGACCTCCCCTCATGACTAAGATATCACTGAAAATTTCTTATGAGTGTAATTTTAACATAATCCCTTGAAATTTGGAGCAGATCTTGAAACGGACTCAGCAAACCAGGCGTGACCTGACTGTATAAACTTTACATATCGAGTGTGACCTTTTCCTTGATGACCGACACGAAGAATGTTACCTTAACCTTTGAACTACACACCGACCAAGTAAAGAAACATGACCTCACCTTATGCGAAGTCGTCCAGTCGAAGGTCACGTGGGAAGGTGATGCCTTCATGTAACAGTTCATCTTGACCTTTTCATTCACGGCTGCCAAAATTTCCCTCTCGCCTCTCCAAGCACAGACTGGGGCATCTGGAAACACAATCATCAGATGAAAAGCTCATAGATAAATAAGTTATTTTTGTGATGGAATAAATAAATGGAAAGCAAATAGAAAGAACAATCATATTTCAGAGCTTCATCAATGAAGAATGTCAACATTTTGCTCAAGTCTACGGACCAAGCTTTCCATTTTTCACAAGTTGACCGTGAAGGAATCTATTGCAGGTTACTGTATAATAATAACAACTATACCCAAAATCTAGATCTTGATCCGGATCACATTCAAAATTTAATGGCTTTTACCGGAACGTAGTATCTATAAGTTGTTGAAATCTGGTGAAAATCCGTCAAGAAGTTTTGAAGTAACTATGCTCTCAGACAAACAGAGATAAATAAATGTAAGTCATTTTATAGCCTCCAAAGCGGATATGATATTTAGGGCAAAATAAAAACTTGAACCATTTGTGAAAGCAGAAGTTATAAAATTTAAGCTGGGCAAAAAGGGGAAGTAAAAAGATTTCATTGTACTCACAGTAGTCATTAAAAAGGAAAAAACCATAATGATGTGGAAGGATGATAACCTTTTTTTAAAATAAATTAATTGATGATTAAAACGAAACTAGAAATGGTGGGGTGGACATTTATCTCCATTTTTATGATATGCAATTATCCATGGCTTTCCATAAAATACTTAAATGAAAAATGAAATTCTAAGATTTTTTAAAAGATTTCACTCACCATAATTAAACAACATATTAAAAAAAGGCCAAATCTAATGAAGTGTAACCTATGATTTCTCAATTGGCAACATCCGAGAGTATTGGTTTATATATATATATATATATATATATATATATATATATATATATATATATATATATATATATATATATATATATATATATATAATAATAGATACATAGATAGATAGATAGATAGATAGATATATGTATGTATGTATTTATACAAAAAGGATACCGCATATATGCATATGTAATTTACCTAAAGGCCTATATATTATGGTTATAGATGGTTCGCCGTCAGTCGGTTTCACGGTCAATTACTTTCGCCCCCGGGTGAAGTCGATTCGCCGTCATAATTGCACCCATACTTTGTGGAGTCTGTTCGCCGTCGACATAGAAGTCGTTTTGCCGTCAATATAGGAATTGTTTCGCCCCGTTATTAAGAAATGAACCAAGACATGCAATTGGCAGCTGAATTTTATTTTTATTGTTTGTGAAGTCATCGTGAACATAATTAAGATTAATATCACATTTTATTCTATTGTATGTACAATAATTTACATTATATCCGTAGAAGATAATAAATTTGAAATACACATTAGAGAATACATGGCACAACTAAAATATATACAAATCACATTTTATAATAAATTTTAAAAAATTACACAGGACAAGGAGAGAGAGAGAGAGAGAGAGAGAGAGAGAGAGAGAGAGAGAGAGAGAGAGAGAGAGAGAGAGAGAGTTTATCAGCGAGCGAAAGGTAATTAGTGTAGTGGTTGTTTGTGTTGAGAAAGACCGATGAAATAATTGAGTTGTTTGTTTATATATTTTTAGCTAGTTTAGCACAGTGGGGAATGCCAGGAACGAATGGATTTTCTGATTTACTGTGGCAGGAGACAGTTGTTTGAGTGCTGGATATTATTATTTTATACTTTTTACCAGCGTGAAAGTGAATATTCATTTTAAAATTAAGCACATTTTTTTATAGTTGCTAGGAGTGATTCTGATTCTGATTATATTGTTTTACAAACAATAAAAAATAAAATTCTACTGCCAATTGCACGTCTTGGTCCACTTCTTAATAAAGGGGGCGAAACAACTCCTATGTTGACGGCAAACAGACTCCACAAAGTGTGGGTGCAATTAGGACGGCAAATCGACTTCACCCGGGGGTGAAAGTGATTGACCACGAAACAGACTGACGGCGAATCGACCATATACCATATATTACGCAACTCTTAACCCCCCCTCTCTCTCTCTCTCTCTCTCTCTCTCTCTCTCTCTCTCTCTCTCTCTCTCTCTCTCGTGGAAACATCATAGATATTTTTACATTATTCAGGGAGTCGGAATACAAAGCCGAGAGACAGAGCCCAGCTTACGTTAATGGACTCTGTAATAAAAAATGACACTTCATAAGCTATAATAACATCTCAAAGAGAGAGAGAGAGAGAGAGAGAGAGAGAGAGAGAGAGAGAGAGAGAGAGAGAGAGAGAGAGTTGATATTCTGGTAATGTTCCTTTTCATTTTATTTTCTCTCTATCTATGATTGTCTGTAAGTATTCGAGGTCAAAATATCTATTTACTTGATTTTCTTAATTTCATAATTATTCCTCAAAAACAAATATTATATATTCACATTGACGCTAAAAATGAAAATGAAAAATTAAAAACCTTCACAGGAAAATTTCCTTTTCTCCCATAGTCTTCATACAGAAGCATATCCTTTATCCCGTCGAAAACTTAAAAATAAAATGTTAAAGCATAACTTAAAAATTATCAGCTTCAATTTTGATCACCTCCAAAGCTGCAAGACTTAAAAAATTCCCTTAAAACTTCCATTTCCTAAAATACCCCAAAATTTCCTAATCACACAATGATTAAAGCCTTCTTTATTGTAGACTCACAACTTATAATCAAAGAATATTCCTTAGTTTAAAAACCTGCCGTATTACAAACTAATTACCCAATTATACTATGAATGTCAACACAAAGAAATTTTCTTTTTGCAGTTCATACAAAACCTAAAAGTGTGGAGGGAAAATAAACCCACCTTTATTAATCCTTCCTTACAACATCTTTCACCCCTACTTGAAGTAGAATCAAAACCTATACCATTGCATTAAGTCCTAAATTAAAACCGACAGCATTGCATTAAATTCTTAAATTAAAATCCAAACCATTGCATTAAATCTTCAATTAATGCGTACCATTGCAATAAATATTCAATTAAAACTCCCACTATTACTATAAATCCTAAATTAAAACCAACATCATTGCATTAAATCTTAAATTAAAACCTACACCACTGCATTAACTACTAAATAAAAAAGCAAACCCCCTCCCCCATTCTTTAAAAATTGAATTAAAACCCTTAAATCCTAAACTAAACCCACAGCACTGCATAAAATCCTAAATTAAAATCTACGCCATTGCATTAAACATTAAACTAAAACCCAAACCACTACATTAAATCTTAAATTGAATCCCTTAATAGAGATTTAGCTAAAATTAGTGCATGGTGCAAATTATGGGGTATGAAGTTGAATCCTAGTTTGATTGTAAGTGGGTCAAGGACGGTGGCTCCTCAACATCCGGATCTTAGTATTGATAATCTTTCTTTAAATTTGTATGACTTAAAATTTTAGGTGTGCTTCTCGACAGCAAATTTACTTTTGAGAAACACATTAGGTCTGTGTCTTCTTCAATTGCATAAAAAATTGGCTTATTGAGAAAGTCTTACAAGATTTTCGGTGATCAATCTATTCTGAATAAGTGTTTCAATTCTTCCATTCTTCCTTGTTTTGAGTATTGTTCTCCTGCCTGGTCTTCAGCTGCTGATTCTCATCTTAATTTGTTGGACAGAAACTTACGGTCAATCAAATTTCTTATTCCTGATCTAGATATTAATGTTTGGCACCGTCGTTCAATTAGTTCATTATGCATGTTGCATAAGATTTTTCATAACTCTGACCATCCTTTATATTCAGATCTCCCTGGACAATACTATCCTGTTCGTAATACTAGGCAGGCAGTTAATTCTAATAGCCAGGCCTTATCCATCATGAGGCTCAATACTACACAGTATTCTAGAAGTTTTATTCCAGCTGTTACTAAGTTGTGGAATGATCTTCCTAATCGGGTAGTTGAATCAGTAGAACTTAAAAATTTCAAAGTGGGAGCAAATATTTTTATGTTGACCAAGCAGACATGAGTCTATGTAAGTTTATATATGACATGTCTATTTTTGACGTTTTTAATAGTTTATATATGACATCTGTTTTGACGTTGTTACTGTTTTTAGAATGATTTATTGTTAATATATTCTCATCATTTATTTATTTCCTTTTTTCCTTTCCTCACTGGGATATTTTTCCATATTGGAGCCCTTGGGCTTATAGCATCGTGCTTTTCCAACTAGGGTTGTAGCTTGGCTAGTAATAATGATAATAATAAATTAAAACCCCTAAAATTGCATTAAATTTTAAATCAAACCCATATCATTGCATCAAATGGTAAATTAAAGCCCAAAAGATTGCATTAAATCCCAAATTAAAACCCAAATTATTGCATTAAATATCAAAATAAAACTAACCCTACTGCATTAAATATTAAATTAAAACTCATACCATTGCAATAAATCCTAAATTAACACCCACACCATTGCATTAAACTCTGAATGAAAATTCACACCATTGCATTAAATTCTAAATCAAAACCCACACCATTGCATTATATATTAAATCAAAACCCCACACCATTACATTAAATCCTAAATCAAAACTCACACAGATGCACTAAATAATGAATTAAAACCCACGTCATTCAATAAATCTTAAATTAAAAACACATTATTTCTTTAAAGACTGAAATGGAACTTACACCATTGCATCAAGTATGTAATTAATACCCGCCAAATTACATTGAATCCTAAATTAAAACTCATACTATTGCATTAAATCCTAAATTTATTCCGATACCATTGCATTAAATCATAAATTAAAACCCACACCATTGCATTAAACCATAAATAAAATTCAGACAATTGCATTAAATCCTAAATTAAAAGCCACACCACACACCATTACATTAAATCTTAAATTAAAACTCATATCATTACAATAATCCTAAATTAAAACCCATACCATTGTATTAAATCCTAAATCAAAACCCGCACCAATACATTAAATCCTGAATTAAATCCCTTTCTATTGCATTAAATCTTATAATAAACCCCAAAACACTTGCATTAAATCCTAAATCAAAATCCACAACATTGCATTATATCCTAAATTAAAATACACACCATTACATGAAATCTTAAATTAAAACTCACACCATTGCAATCAATCCTAAATAAAAAAACCCATACCATTGTATTAAATCCTAAATTAAAACCCACACAATTGCATTAAATCCTAAATTAAAACCCACACCATTGCATTAAATCTTAAATTAAAACCCACACAATTGCATTACCTCCTAAATTAAATCCCATATCATTGCATTAAAACTTATACTAAAACCCACACCATTGCATTAAATATTAAAAGTCCACACCACTGCATTAAATCCTAAATTAAAACCAACACCATTGCATTAAATCCTAATTTTAAACCCACACCATTGCATTAAATCCTGAATAAAAATCCTCAACATTGCATTAAATCCCAAATCAAAACCCAAATCACTGCATTAAATCCTAAATAAAAATCCACAACCTTACATTAAATCCTAAATTAAAATTAACAACAATGCATCATATCCTAAATAAAAACCCACACCATTACATTAAAATCTAAAAATTAAAACCCACATCACTGCATTGAATCCTAAATAAAAAATCACAACATTTCGTTGAATATTAATATAAAACCCACACCACTGTAATAAATACTAAATCAAAACTAACACTATTGCATTAAATCCTAAATTAAAACTAACACTATTGCATTAAATCCTAAATTAAAACCCACTCCATTGCATTAAATATTATATTAAGATACAAACTATTGCATCAGATATAAAATTAAAATCCAAACTATTGCATTCAATGTGAAATTAAAACACATACCACTGCATTAAATATTAAATTGAAACCCACACACCATTGCATTGAATATTGAATTAAAACCCATACCATTGCATTATATATTAAATTAAAACCCACACCATTGCGTTAAATATCAAATTAAAACCCATACCATCAACATTAAATCCTAAATTTAAAACCCACACCACTGCATTATATCCTAAATTAGAACCCACACCATTGCGTTAAATCTTCAATTAAAACTCACACCACTGCATTACATGGTAATTAAAACTCACACCATAGTATTAAATCCCAAATTAAACACATACCACTGCAATAAATCCTGAATTAAAGCCCACACATTGCACTAAATCCTAAATTAAAACTCACACCATCGCATTAAATCCCAAATTAAAACTCATACCACTGCATTAAATCTAAAATTAAAAGCCACACGATTGCATTAATTCCTAGATCAAAACCCACACCATTGCATTAAATTCTAAATTAAAACACATACCATTGCATTAAATCCTGAATCAAAACCCACACCATTGCATTAAATCCTAAATTAAAACACACACCATTGCATTAAATCCAGTATTAACATCCACACCAATGCATTAAATCCCAAATGAAAACATACCATTGCATTAAATCCTGAATTGAAACACATACCATTGCAGTAAATCCTGAATAGAAACCCATCTAATTGCAATATCCTAGAAATTTAAACAGCCACATTTTTTACCAGGAAATTTTATTTACAATATCATTTGTTCATACTTAGAATTTTGAGTGACAAATTACACAAAAACCTCTTTCCATCCTAACTTAAAATCAATAAAAATGCTTCAAAACCAAAAACCTACTAAATAACCCTTATATTTTGCCCATATGAGGCCATTTCCGTCAATTTAAGCCAATACTAAACCCGTAATCATTCTCAAAAATCCTTCGAGAATACAGGAACAATACTTCTTTTGATTGTTACAAATTCTTTTTCGTCTATGATATAAATCAATACAAAATCCCAACCTATTACTTATAAGCCCAAGAGTAAAAATTATTTGAGATGATCGCAGTCTATACTTTCAGTAAATACAAAATCCCATACCCATGCTTGAAAATCTAAGATAAACATCATATAAAAAACTTCATTGTAATGAAAAGTTGGAAACCTTCCTCCATTCGTACTTTAAATCTATATAAAAACCAATAGTCCAGCTTAATAATCCAAATTAATTTGTCACAAAACCCTCGTTCTGTCCATACTAATAATAAACTTGAATTACTCTAGTTATGCATAAAAAATCTTATGAAAGTGAAAAAGCTTCTTCATTGTCAAGAAAAACTCTTTCCGTCCATAAAGGTAACCCATACAAGAAATCATACTCCAGTAAAACTGCTAAAGAAACCTCAAACATTGTCTCAACACAAGCTTTATATATATATATATATATATATATATATATATATATATATATATATATATATATATATATATATATATATATATATATATATATATATATATATATACATATATACATACATACAATCAGTATAAAATTAACCATGGAAAAAAAGGAAAACAAATCTTCATTGTCAATAAAACGTTCCCCAAATACTCACAATCTATGCGCATTATCTAAAAGAAAATTATATATATATATTGATACAAACTAGTAAAACAAGCCGACATAAGATAGATTATTGGTTTGGATATAGATTTTTAAGTACGAATGGAGAAAGGTTTTCAATTTTTCATGGCAATGAAGTTTTTACATAATGTTTACCATTGAGGCCTATGAACAATCTCTTTAAAAACCCAATCTTCATAGCCATTAAAACTTGCTGCTCATACTATCTATGTGGATTGTCTCAAAGACCTTTTTATCTATACATACACCCAATACAAAGACCCAAATTTACACTTCAAAACATATGGAAAACATTTTAAATGTCTTCAATGGCTTTAACATTATCCTCTCATACTCACAATCTATGTGGAGAGCAACGGCATTGCTCTCTCCATCCCCTTCGGTGTTGGAGGCGAGGCAGGTGTAGAGTCCAGAGTCCTGATGCTGCAGCTCAAGAAGAGTCAGACTCCGTCCTTTTGTTATCACGTTTTGCCTGTGTAAAGGTCGACCCTGTAAAGGCAATATGGGTCATGTGAGTCACTATATAAGAGGAAAAAGTCGAACGGATATGTTATACTGATGTTAAAATTGGTCAGATAGAAAATGTAATATTTCTACTCAAATTAGCCTATTCGGATAAAGAAAGGTCATACACATCGCTATATGGATAAGTCAAACAGATATCTTTGAATGAAGAAAACAAGAAAATATCTATCTGGATAAGAAAAAAGAATTATACCAGCTGCCTATTAAAGCTAGAATTGAGTTTAAGATATGTGAAATAACCCATCAAGTTATCAGAACTGGACGTCCAAATGATCCAAGATAATTGAAATTTTGGTGAACTAATCTCTCTTGGGGAGTGGGATGAGCATTCTCTAATCATCTCCATCTACTCCTCACTATGATCTCATCAATATATGACACTCAAGTAATCGCTTTTATAGTTTCATTTCTAATCCTGTCATGTCATTCAACTCCCAATAGTCTTCTGAGGGATTTGTTCTGAAATATAAAAGAAATATTGGACATTGTTTCATTCTCATACCACGACTCATGTCCATATACTATTGCAACACCAATCTCACTTAACTGACATATAGCAGGTTTTTTCTGTAATTTCAAGCGATTTGATTTCCAAATTATATCTAACCTAGCCATTGTTTGATTTGCTTCTTTAAATCTTTCATTAAACTCCTATTCTAAAGATCCTGTATTAGAGATTATAGTTCCTCACTACTTAAATGATTTTACGTCGATAATCCTTTCTCCTTGCAATGATATTTCATCTTCTGTTGCATACTCTGTTCTCATCATGTCTTTCTTCTATTCATATTGAGCTCAGCCTCGTGTGATATTTCATGCATTCTGGTAAGCTAGTCATAACTCAAAGAGCTAAAGAAAGATTAATGATGGGAATAAAAGTAAGAGACAAAAAAAGAGCAACATGGATACGGGAATAAACTAAAGTAGAGGATATTCTAACAACATAACAAAAGGGAATGGACGTTGGCAGGACACAAAATAAGAATGATAAACATGGATGGACATTAAGATTAACAGAATGGATCCCTAGAGATTGTAAAAGAAGCAGAGGAAGGGAGGGAAGACGAAGGGTTGACGAATTAAGCAAGTATGCTGGGGTCTTCTAACATAGAGAGACCATAAACAGATGTCTGTAGAAGGACATGTTTCAGGTCTTTGTTCTGCAGTGGACTACCAACGGCTGATGATTATATATATATATATATATATATATATATATATATATATATATATATATATATATATATATATATATATATATATATATATTAGCACCTATTACAAAAGATAGAAATTAATATGGTACTTCTTATCGCTTATATAATAAAACTACACAAGTCTTCATCATCAGCATCCTCATTATTATTATTATTATTATTATTATTATTATTATTATTATTATTCATTAATTACCCCCTGACGTATACATGAATATGGCTTAAATAGATTACTGAGAACACGAAAAAAAAAGAGAGAGAGAGAGAGAGAGAGAGAGAGAGAGAGAGAGAGAGAGAGAGAGAGAGAGAGAGAGAGAGAGAGTGCATAGTCACAAAAAATTACACACACAGCCGCTAGATTAATAAAAGGACTACACAATAGGGAAAGAGTTACCCCTGCACTAATTAAATTACACTGGCTACCGATAAAAGCGAGAATTGAATACAGGGCTACTCTTACTAACGTTTAAGATACTGAACCAAAATATCTAAAAGAATGCCTGAATAAACTAGAACTAGAAACAAATGTTAACACAACACACATGAGTGACAAACATAGGCTATCTGTACCAAGAACAAATAGTAAATTTGGTGAAAGGGCTTTTAGCTACTGTGCGCCTAGTCATTATAATAAACTGCCAACTGAAATGAAGGACCTAAAGGGAGCAATTGAATTTAAGAAGAAACTAAAAACATTACTTTTCACAAGATCATATGATTTGGAAGATGCTACAATCAAAAAACTGTATAAGTTATAATGAAAATGTTTCGTTAGATGATTAACATGGACCCGCCCGAGAAGTAGTTCACTCGACTTCAGTGGAGGGTTGGATTTAAACCCAAAACAAGTAAACAAGTAAGTATATAAGGACGAAGTCATAAAAAGGTTCACTCACGAAAACTTCTTTATGGATTATAACACGGGATAAAACCATCAAATTTGAGACTCCGGGTTTAATGGACCCTGGTGTTTATAAACCACTAAAAGGCTACGAAGCCTTAATGACATCTTGGGATCTTCTCTTAAGAATGAGCTGTTACCACGAGGCTAGGTATTAAGGGATTAAATAGGGCATTTGTTATCTACGTAAATCTAAGCTTTTCAGTGTTTCCACTTTCAAGGAATTTTCCTTGATTCAAGGAATTTTAGGGTCATCAGGGAGAACTTCAAGGAATTTGAAAATTCAAGGAATTTTTAAGGAATTTTAATGTTTTTTTCCAGGATTTATCAAGGAAATTTTAAATTTTCAGAATTTTTCATGAAGGTTATCTAAAAAAACTAATATTATTGAATCAAAATACAGATAATGCATTCTAAACGAGTATAGCCTATATTGGCTAAATTATATTATACTCAAGAATATGTTATATGCATTATGCTCTCTTTTTCAAATCATTATTGTACAACTATGACTCCGAGTCCGGTTACGGTACGTTACCTTTCCACCTGAATGCTACATGTCTAATTCCTATACATACACGAATCGCACCAACTCTAAACTCAACTCGCATAATTACTGTCTATGGCGTGCTTCCACTCGCTGAAATGAAAATTCCTTGTAGGGTCTGCCAAAATTCCTTGATTTTCCTTGACAGCCATTTCATTTTCCTTGATTTCTTCCTTGACTAGTTTTAGACATTCACATTAAGAAAAAATAATAATAGTAGAGTACCTGACTAATTTCAAGCGCTTATAGTAAATTTCACAGAATAATTGGGGATAAATAAATGAAAAATACATAATATATCTTATTACGTTAACTCTTAAAAACAAAATACACGGTTATCCAGTTTAAATTTAGAAAACACGAAAAAGCAAAAAAAAAAAATAAATAAAAATATGCAGCTGCCTTTTCTCTCATTACAACTATTTATTATTCATTTATTAGGGGAGTGACAAAATTAAACCTATACAGACTTCTACCACTTACACTGCAGAATATAACTAAAATTACTCAAAATGTTTGTAAATAAGATATACATATACATATACATATACATATACATATACATATATATATATATATATATATATATATATATATATATATATATATATATATATATATATATTAATGATAATGATAATAATAATAAAAAAAAAATAATAATAATAATAATAATAATAATAATAATAATAATAATAATACAAAGACTTTAGATTGAGGAACAAGGTATTTAAAGTGATTCTAATTCTCATTCATAATGTTAACACAATACATTCTTAAATAGTGGTACTACAGAATATTTGGTCTGATTTCAGCAGGACTAATTACTGGCAAACAGATGATGTTATTGGAGGAGGAGGAGAGATAATCAGAAGCTAGTCACTAGAATCTTGATTTAGCAAACCATTACTGCTGTTTCAAGGATTCAAGAAACAGATTTCGTAGTTGTCGAGTTTCTTCATCATCTGCATTAGTCTTCATTTTGTGGTGCAGGCTGATCATGGCTTTTGGAGGGTCATAGCTTCCTGTACGAGTTTTTTTCCATGGCCTGTAGAGTTAGTCTTGCAGTAAGAAGTCCTATCAGACTTTGTTGCCTAAGAGCTGATCGATGGTCATCTTTTATCAGCTGTAAATGGCTGAACACCCTCTTAACCGATGCATTGGAATACGGAAATGATAATAGAATGCTAATGATCTTTCTTAACTCCGGGTATGTATGAGATCCTGTGACATTTTTTTCATTAAATATGACACGCCAGTAATCCATGAAGTTCATATTGGCACCAAGGTTAGGATTCATGGCTTGCTGTCGCCATTCCATATCAAGTTCCTGAGCATTAATGTCCTCACTCAGATATGGGAATCTTGTCACTATGGATGT
This sequence comes from Palaemon carinicauda, assembly GCF_036898095.1. NCBI lineage: Eukaryota > Metazoa > Arthropoda > Malacostraca > Decapoda > Palaemonidae > Palaemon > Palaemon carinicauda. Next base: position 57,284,441 of record NC_090749.1, read on the forward strand.
TAAACTCGGTACAGTCAAATTGTAAGCAACTTCAGGGTACAAGCAGGATAAAAAGTCAAAATATTCAACTTTGTCAAATCTTCCTTGAATTTGCTTAACACATTCGACAAGGAAATTTTTGCAATGTATGTAAAACAACGCAACCATATTGTGATCATCATCATCTCCCATTTCTGTTGTTATACTCTGAATTGTAGCAGATGCTTTTAGGCCAAGATAAACCTTCTTTAAGGGTACATGGTACTTTTCCTTACTTGGATCAATATTCTCTATAGCTGTACCACGCACATAGCTAAGTTCCATAAAATCGGAACACATATTCATAATGAGAGTAGTTAGTTCTTTCTAAGTTGATGCAACAAAGGCATTTCACTTTGAAATAACAAATTGAATGCTGCAAGCCTTCCGAGGTTGAACGATAAAAATCTAAATAAGCTACAGTGAATTTATCATTTAATCTTTTCAAAATGCTATCATTGGTGTACGTGGGATCTTCTAATCCTACTTGAGTGAAATAAAGTTTCAACAGTTCATATTGCTCTGAAATGCGATCCACACACATTTTCAAAAATAACCATCTTGTTCTACCTGCTCTCAAAATTTTATGTTTTTCAACCTGGAAAAAATCTTGAAATTCTCGGAAGGCTTCTATTCTCTGAGATGACATGTGGAAGTGAGAATAAATGTTCCTACAAAGGTCCTCCAAAGATTTTGGTGATTTCTGTGAAGCATAAGATGAGCATAAATGTATCAGATGACATGAACATTTAACAGGTAAAATCCAAGGACAGTCTTTGATGAATATTTGAGAAACAGAATGATGTTTACCAAACATGACATTACATGTATTGGCACAAAATCCAATCACATTTGTCATTGGGATGTTGCAGGATGTCATGCACTCCTTAATTTTACCATAGATAGTATCAGCTTTACCGTTGGGCAATTCAATCAGGTCTACAAAAACACATTTCATTTCAAAAGATTTTGCATCAAAAAAAGTTCCCAATATTGCTGATTGTGATGTAGTTGACTTGTCAGTTGTTTCATCTATGACAATTGAAAACCTATGTTGCTGAAGTTTCTCTGTATTTTCTCTCAAAATGTAAAAACCAAGCACTTGTCTGATGATATTGGCAGCTTTTTGCTTTCCTAACGTTACCTTTTTCAAAACTTCATCTGCTGGAAACAAATCTCGAAGGAAAGGTAGGAAATTTTCACACATGCTGATTGGCAAATTATTTTCAGCAATGAAGCTACATATCTTGATTTCCATTTTTGCTGCAGCATCCATTGATGGACCCATATAACCACTGATGCTGGGCTGAGACTTTGCCAACCTTGCACTTCTTTTCGAATTATCACTATGGGTCTTGGTTTCACTATGACGAATTAATGAAGTTTTAGCACACGAAAGTTTAACACTGCATATTTCACAAAAGGGAACATGTTTTCCGGCCACTGTCTTTTTTTTTTAACCATGGTTTAAAAGCAGGACTCGTCAACCAAGTGTCCAAAAACTTTTGTTCGAATTTCCCCTTTTTTTTTTAATGGCTTTCACGTTTCCTTGTTTTTCTTTGTCTGTACTATAATCACTCTCACTACTACTAGACTGTTTTGTTGCCATCTGAAAGAAAGGTCGTGAAAGAAGGTAAATTCTCCATCCCATTATCAGGCAATGTCATTTTCACTTTGATCATGGCAACACTTATCAACAATAAAGTTGATTATGTAGTTGAGCCCATGGATCAACAGCCAAAAAATTTGAATTTTATTGTTAGTAAGCATGGCCATTTCATTGTGTTCATGAATCACCTAAAACGGGCTTGAAAATTTACCTTCAGTAATAAGAGTTCACTTTCGGAAAGAGGCAAAGACTAAGACACGGAGACACTGTCACTGAGAGTATGCGTAATGAAACTTGAGAGATTGTCCGTTTCGTGTATGTACAGGAATGGGACATGTATCATTCAGGTGGACCGTCCACTTTTGGAAATAGTCTTAGCTTTTAGAGCATACTGTAGATACCATTGGTGGGCTTATAACCGCTATAACACCTTTTCATTTCTTGAATTATGATGTACAAGTATTATTCTGTGCTTTGACCTCGCCTCTGTATGGTTTTCCTTTCTTTGGCTTATAATAATTTTTACAAGGGGTAATGTTCCTGAGATTTTATATTTGTAATTTTTCTCATTTGTACACTGTTTGTCTTTACAAGGCCCGTAAATATTAATGCTTTCAAGAAGAAACTGAAGAATTTCTTGTTTTCTAAGTGCTTCGATAATGTCGATTTGACAATGAATGTGGAACATGCTGTAGGATACTCTAAATAGCGAAGACTGTATACGGCAACCATATTTTATAGCTTCTGTAGGACTCAGGGTTTCCACATGTGATAGGACCAGGAAAACAGCCCTTAAAGGTTTGAATGCCACTCATTAATGGCAGAGGCAAGGGGCTGTGACATTGCCCTATCAAGCAGGAGAATGCCCTAGAGGCTGACCTTATATACATATGATCAGCCCCAAGCCCCCTCTCCACCCAGGCTAGGACCAAGGAGGGCCAGGCAATGGCTACTGGTGACTCAGCAGATGGACCTGTTGGCTCCCCTAAACACTATCATTAGCTCACAATGATGGTGAGGTTTCAGCGACCAAAGAAACTAACGAGTTTGAGCAGGACTCGAACCCCAGTCTGACTACTACAGTTCATATAACGAATACAAATTTCCGAGCTTATCATTTCCTATTCCCGAACTTACGATTTCATTGAAGTTTACAATTCTAACAATAGCAACCCCCCCCCCATTTCAAACTCATAGTTCCAAAATCAGTTTTCAATTCTAGATTTGGTATTGATAAGGCTCTATTTCTAAGCTAACAATGGCACAAATGACTTCCCTCTGTAGAGAGTAGGGTTTCCCTGTTGCATCTGTAGCCCTAAAAGTAAAAAATAGTAACCTAATAATTCATGCACTATTTGACATGGCCTCCGATCTTAAATCTTATAGTAACCTTGTAGTTCCCCACATATAAGTTTCCTATCAATGCAATGAGTCCCTATAGCTAAACTTATAACCAATGGCTTCATAATGTTATGGACCAAAATACCGTAATGTATGCCAGCATAAATCAATAACAGTAATGTAATGTAAAAAGAATATTAGCAAACTACGATAACTTAATCTTAATGAACATTATCAATAATGCTTATATACCAAACTGAATGCCTGCCTTAGTCCTCACTTGTTAAGCACAATTGGGACACCCAATCAGAAGGGCCAAGTCCTATAGAGGATTCCAGTAGATAATATCAATAAAGTCAAAGAGGGTCTTTGAAGATCTCTGTCATTGTCTGATTATGTCTGCTTTTACATCATGATTGTGTATATTGCCTGAACCTTCTGGCCAAGCATGACCTCTTGAAATTCTGTAACATGTAGTGCTTTCACATAAGTCCGTCTTACTATCTATAGCCTAATAAGAATCTTTCTAACTCCCTGAACGGATAGAATCTCTCTTACAGGCTGTCTCAATGCAAGAGCCAGTGCCTTGCTATAGACAAGGCGTTCTGAAACGAACGAACGAACGAACACATAGAAACAAGGAATAGGTAAACACGCTATAAGGGGAAAATGGCCTGTCTATATATAGTTACAACACAATGATTGTTGATATTGTAGAAAGACCTAAATGTACTAACTTCAACAAGTACAATATACAAAAAAACACCTATCAACCTTCCCAACACCAAGTTTATAATCCAAAATAATCCTACCAGCACTGTTCCTGTAGTTTTGCATTTAGTAAAATCTCATAATAAAATGCATAAAAGAATAAAAATTCAAGAAATCTGTAAAAACAAAAATAGTAGGTTTACCCCCACCCCCCAAAAAAATCTAAAAAAAAATCTAAAGAAAAAGAAAGAAAAAAAAAGAATCCATTGTCGAAGACTTCACTGGTACCCAGATAAATATCAGTGTTGTTGTTTTAAGGAAAATAAATCTTTTTCAAAGCTGAAAAAGTCAATGCAATGCAATCCACAAAAAAATCTTGCATTGAATATTTCTAAATCTCAGAATTATATATAAAAAAATATGAAAGCAGTAAATTGTGAAAGAAAAAGATGTTTAAAACTTCACCAATATACCTAAACAAAGACATTGGTTTTTTAGAACGGAACATCTATCCATGTTTTAACACTGGATTTCGTTTTTCATTTCTTTTTTTCTTTTTACTTCCAATACTAACATGAACTTCACGCACCCTCAACTCTGTGTTCCCACTAACGCCCCTTTCCTGAACAGATTGCCCTAAAAAATGTTTGGTGTTTTATAGATTGGGCAGAAAACGTTCGCAAATAAAGTAGAATAAAACGTTGACAGTAAACGCAGATAGATGCAGTTTAGATGAAGACGTTTGTGAACTGTGAAATCATCTCGGCCGTTTCCGTGCGTGGAGAAAAAAATGAAGAAAATGAAAGAAATGGTTGATGGCGTCATGCATTTTGTGGAAAACTCTTTGATAATAGAAACTGTACTTAGAATGCTTACACACACACACACTAAGTATGGAGGTTAGTAAGATGGAATTTAGGGAAATTTTTTTCCTGCCCATGAACTCTTTCTACTAACCTGTGGTAGGGGTTTAATGGTCACTCATGAAAGGCAGAGCCAAGGGAAAATACCCTAGAGACTGAGCATATATACTGTACATATGAACGACGTCCAAGGAGGTAGGACCTGGTAGGATAGTCAGGCCTTCTCCATCATGAAGCTCAATACTACCCAGTATTCTAGAAGTTTTATTCCAGCTGTGACCAAGTTTAGGAATGATCTTCGTAATCGGGTAGTTGAATCAGTAGAACTTCAAAAGTTCAACCTTGCAACAAATGTTTTGTATGTTGAACAAGCTCATGTAATGTAGTTTATATATGGAAAATATAAACTACATTATATAAACAGTCTTGATGTTGTTACTGTTTTTAAAATATTTCATTATAATTGAACATTATTTTTCAGTTTATTTATTTCCTTATTTCATTTCCTCGCGGGGATATTTCTTTCTGTTGCAGCCCTTGATTTAAGAATCTAACTTTCTCCTCTTAGCCTTTAGGCTCCTTCATTGTGATCCATTATTGCTAGTGACAGGCCATTCCAACAGGCTAAATTTTGTGAAATATAAGAAAAAATAGTGGTTAAATTTTTCTGAAATGCAATTTTTGACTGAGATGCACGCAAGACCGTTAAAGTCTATGAAATTTATCAAACTCTAATGCAAAGAGCTGGTTAACCCGGAAGTTTATAAAATTCAATTATTTTTTTCTTATAAATCTAAAGTTTTACACACCAGGAAGTTCATGAAAGCAAATAATTATAGACATAAATGTAAAGTTTTGTAAACCATAGAATTTATTACCGTTATTTCTTTAAAGTTAGGAATTTTGTAAACCAAGAAGTATACAAAAGCCAAGCGCATAAGTCCTGGCCTATGAAAATGTCAGAAATTTTATGAAAATTCCGGCCATTCATAGGTAAATAAGTAAACGAGAGTTCATTCATAAATTAGGGTAGACTTGAAAATTAAGGAAATTTGTAAGTCAAGAAGTCAGTAAATGTTAAAAAGTTTATAGAAGGCAGAATTTTAATGAATATCACAAAATATTCAAGTCAGATAGCTTGCAACATTTTTAAGTTAAGAAAATTAAGAAAGTTTATAGTTACAATGTCCATTGAGAATAAATTCCACGGTCTGGAATCTAAAGCTATTTTTCTGTGTGTAATGCAGAAAGGATACGAGTAATGGGTCATTCAGTTTAAGAAAAAGAATCTCCACACACAAAAAAAGGGCAGTTTAATGTACAGTTGGACGCAAGAGTCCCTGGCACACCTCGCTCCGAAGTAGTGCACCCCGTTATACCCTTATTTCATGGAGTAAAACCAAATAGTGTAGGGGGAGATGACAGAGATGATGGAAGGGGCTAAACATCAATGTTAATGTTTTTAAAATATTATTATTGTTCATCACTTATTATATCATTTATTTCCTTATTTCCTTTCCTCACTGGGCTATTTTAACCTTGGGCTTATAACATCTTGCTTTTCCAAAAAGGGTTGTATCTTAGCTAGTAATAATAATAATATAAAGGAACTCGCCACTCAGTAAGGGTGTGGCTGTGTGTGCTAGGTGGACTTTTTAAGCAAGCTTCACACGAGCAGATTGATGCTGCGTGGTTTAAATATCAATGAGGGTTAATGAGGCCCTTTTCACGCGGTCTGCTCGTCAGAAATTCGGAGCGGAAGTGATTTACTAGCCGACGGCACTGGTAACTCGCTTGGTTCCAGTACAGCAGCTTATTGAAACCTAGCCGCCACATTGATAACCCCCGTGGTTCCAGTATACCTGTTTATCAAAACCTAGCCGGGGCACTGGTAACACGCTTAGTTCCAGTATAGTGGCTTATTAAAACCTAGCCGGGTCACTGGTAACACACTTAGTTCCTGTACAGCGGCTTATTGAAACCTAGCCGCCGCATTGATAACCCGCGTGTTTTCAGTATAGCGGCTTATTAACCCTGGAAAGGTATGATGGGTCGTATGCAACCCCTACAGCATTTTCAAAACCTGTTTTTTCCCCATAAATCATTAGCTGTCTCGAATATCGAAGTGATCGACCTGCAAGGGGTGACTAGTCTACATGCCATTGTCTGCTTTAGGACTGATTTTCGTCTAACTTCCCTCCTTCCCCGTTTTTTTACCCCCCAGGGGTCGACCTCGACCCTGACATACCTTTATAGGGGTAAATGATCAAACAGCAAAGTTATTACATAATTATAAATTGTCGAACAGTGTTGATACTTGTTTGGTTCTTTATAGTTGGAAAGTGTGGATGGATGGTGTGTCTACCACTTGCATGACATTGGTTTTGGCTTAGATGCCATATATTGCCATGAGGTCCATTTTCCCTCAAATGCTAATTTCTGAATTTTTTTTATTTTTTGCAAATTTGATTTTTTTTCTATTTATTTTGAATTTATCTTCAATAATGGCCAGCAGGCAGTATTCCCTCGGCATGGATGTCATCAACACACTTCTAATGGAGTTAAAAAGAGATGTTGATGATAATATGGAGTTTGCAACCCCATTCTTTATTTCAAGTGGTAGATTGGGCTGTAAGAGTTGTTGCGGTCTGCGGCCATTTTGTTGACATACCCGAAAGGTAAGTTGGCATATCTCTATATATTCTTGTTTTGTATAGAATTCGTGATATTTTGGTATATTTTAATGCATAAATATCATATTTTATAGGAGATACAATGATTTTCATAAGAAATTTATATTGTGAAACTAGGCCGTCAAAAATGACCTTTAGATTTCGCCCCTGATATAACAATAAATTACATCTTAGTGCACATTTTATTATGTATTTCTGTTCTAGGATAATATGAGTTTATTCTATAAAAAAAAATTAGCCTCTTCCTATTTCATTTGGGTACCCAAAAAAATTCATGAAATTTGGACAAATTTTTTTTGGCCAAAAAAAGTTACCCTTTTTTTCTCATTTCAGATCTTGACTTCTGTGTCCAACTCATTTCCAGCAATTACACGCTGTTGCTTGGCCATCTAAGAAGGTGTCCCTAAAGGGATTTATGTGTATATGTATATTTCTATTTTTTGTGAGTATTTACGTCGTCTTTTTTTTGTATACTTAAATTTTTAATATATTTTCAATAAATAGTTATTTTGTAGATGGGTATCATTTATATTTTCAGTAGTTTTTAGCATTCTTTGAAGTATTTTTAGCAAGTCAAACAATACAGATTGATGCATAACTAAATTTTTCCTGAATTTTTTTCGGAGTCGGGGTCGCGTGCGACCGAGTATACCCTTAAAGGGGTGTCCGAGGAGCGTACCTATCCAGGGTTAAAACATAGCTGCGGCACTGGTAACCAGCATGGTTCTATCATAATGGCTTATTAAGACGTAGCCACGACACTGGTAGACCGCATGCTTCCAATATAGCAGCTTATTAAAACCTAGCCGGGGGCAGTGGTAAACCACGTGGTTCCAGTATAGCGGCTTATGAAAACCAATAGTCTGCGCAGGGAAAATCATCGTTTGAAGACATGTCCCCTAACGAGCGGAAATATTTCCATAGGGGAAATAATCAGCTCATGTGAAGCGAGCCTTAAAAGTCAAGTGTACCTGGAGTTCCTGTATCCCAACGTACTTAATATCAATACAACGTGACTATCATAGGTCTTAAATGTAGGCATACTTTACAGATGGTGAGAACCACAATAAAGATGAACAAATACTTACGTTAAACATGAACGTGAGGTTGTAAACAGGAGGGTTCGCTCTTGTGACACACGTCAAGGTGGCTGAACTTCCCTCTCGAAGCCCTGAGGAGGGCAACCCCAAATCTAGGCTGCTGCTGCTGCCAGCGTCGATGCTGATGGTGGCTTTGGGCACGTCTGTAAGAAAATAAAATATGTTTATTGAATAAAAGGTTCATACTAATCAGGTAGTTGAATCAGTGGAACTTCAAAAGTTTAAACTCGTGGCAAATGCTTTTACGTTGTACAGGCTTACATAAGTCCTTTTATAGTTTATATATCAAATATCTGTTTTAATATTGTTAATGTTTTTAAAATATTTTATTTAATTTATTCATTACTTCTTATCTCGTTTATCTATTTCCTTATTTCATTTCCTCACTTGGCTATTTTTCCCTGTTGAAGCCCTTGGGCTTATAGCATCCTGCTTTTTCTACTATGGTTGTAGCATGGCTATTAATAATAATAATAATAATAATAATAATAATAATAATAATAATAATCCAATAGAAACAGACAAAATTATATCAAATTTTATATGACTGGTTATCAATGTAGTTTGTAGCTTCAAAGGAAATGTATAATTGTGGAGCAATGATTAGAGAAACGAACAAAATAGTAAATTAATAAGCAGATAACTATAAAAATTTTACTACTACTAGTCTTCGGGACTTTTTTCTGCTTTTGCTTTCCCTAAATCTTATTTAACCTTTCTTCCTCCTTGAATCTAAGGTTTCTCGCTTCTTTTGTCATCACAAAACCTCTCTATTTTTATATTTCATATCCCTTTTGGGCCTGGGCTACTTAAGGACACCAGCCTTTCTGAGTTCAAGAGCCTTGGCACTTGTAAAATTAATATTACTGATATAAATGAAGCAACATGAATAGAATTACACAAATTAATTAAATTGTTGAATTTTTTTTTTCTTTATTTATAAATTATTGTTAATTTTCCAGTCAGGCTAACAACCACTTGGGAACATAAAATAATCTAATTTAAATGAGATGAAGAAAACAAAATTGTAAAATTAGGTAAAAATACTGATTTTTAGGTTAAGGGGGATTTGAAAGAAACATTGTTTTACTTGGATGATGATCTGAACATAAGAAATATTTACATTTGCTTATTCTAAATGCTAATATATATATATATATATATATATATATATATATATATATATATATATATATATATTTATATATATATATATATATATATATATATATATATATATATATATATATATATATATATATATATATGTAGATATATAAATCAGAAAATTGAAAGGAGGAGAAGCTAAATCATAGAAGTAGACATGAATGGTAGTGGGGAAGAGAAAATTTTGATATGAGGAGGTACATGGAGGAAATGGGTTTGGAATTAAAAATGAAGATAAGGAGTATACTGTATACTTGAATTACCACGCATGAGTGTATGAAACAAGGTTTCAGGGGTCTGATAAGCACCTGATAACCCATGATGAAGGAGTGGAAAGCCAAATAAGTTACATCCTGGTTATATGTGCTGAAAAAAACAATGTGCTAAGCTGTAAAAGTATTTTGGGTGAAACATGTATAAACACCATAGGCTCGTAAATATGGGTTTTATAATGAGAGGTAGAAAACCCAAGGAAAGATCTAGAATGAATGTTTGGGACTTTAAAGGAGAAAAGAGAGAGTAATTTAGGAGGATTGTGTGAGAAAGACGAATGGAAAGGTTGAACTTAAGAGATCTGGAGAGGGTAACGGATGAAAATATCTGGGTGGGAATGAAAGAAATATGTGTAGGGGAAACGGAGGAATTACTTGGAAGAACCCGGGGATATGGTGTGTTGAAAGGAGAAAAGTGGTGGTGGGACAGAGAGGTGTGAGAATCAGTTAAAAGAAAATCCGAGACATTTAAGGGTGGGAAAGTTAAGGCATGTACAATGGACAGAGGAACTGTACAGTGAAGAGGAGAAAGACTCTTGAAGAAAGTGGGTATAGCTATCGGAAGAACAATAGAATAATAGAATTAAAGGCTACGAATAATGGAAGAGAAAAGGATATCTAACGATTTCAAACTTGAGGAATAGGCAAAGATATGATTTGGGGCATCTAGGAGTCATCAGGGATAGAGATGAAAATATATTGCATAAGGATAGAGACATTAAGAGGTGATGGAAAGAATATTTTGAATAACTGTCTTGGGTTGGAGTTCTGTTGCTCGAGGGTACACTTGGGCACACTATTCTATCTAATTTCTATTCCTCATGTTTTGTTAAAGTTTTTATAGTTTATATAGGAAATATTTATTTTAATGTTGCTGTTCTGAATTATTTCACTTTTCTTCGTTTCCTTTCCTCACCGAGCTATTTTACCTGTTAGGGTCCTTGGGCTTATAGCATCATGCTTTTTCAACTAGGGTTGTAGCTTAGCAAGTAATAATAATAATAATAATAATAATAATAATAATTCTACTACTACTTCTACTACTACTACTACTACTGCTACTACTACTACTACTACTACTACTAATAATAATAATAATAATAGCAATTATTATTATTATTATTATTATTATTATTATTATTATTATTATTATTATTATTATTATTATTATTATTAATTTTACTGAAAATGAGAAAGATGAGCTGGGAGAAGCACATATGGTGGAGGGGCCAGTGGTGAAGATATTGAATAAAGAAGTGAATGTGTCCTTCACTGAAAAAAATAATAAAGCACCAGGTCCATCAGAGTTTCAAAATGACATGGTCAAAATACTAGCTATAGAGGGAGAGCAATGGATGCTGGACTCAAGAGTAATATGGATGAGTTAGTAATGCCTAAACACTGGGAGAATCTTATGATATCTATATCTATACAGGAAGATGTTATCAGGGAAAATAGTAACTATAACAGTTGAACTAACATAGCAAGGTTCGAAAGTTTTTGAGAGAGCACTGGATACGAGATCGAGAGAGATCGTAAAGACTGTGGAGGAAATATTTATAGTAACGCAGCTAAAGGAAATGAAGCTAGAATAAAACCAAAAGCTCCTCTGTACTTTGGGTGATCTAGAGAGGGCCTGGGATATAATACCAAGAGAAATGATGTGTTACTGCTTGAGGAAAAGGAAAGTGGAGTCGAAGAAGTTGGTTACATTGGTAGAGATGATGTACAAAAGAACAGACAAAAGTAATGATAGCTGTTGGGAAAACCGAAACCTTTGAGGTTAGTGTTGAATTACATCGGGGACAGCATTAAGCCCGTCTTTATGTGGTAGTCATGGATGTGTTAAGTGAAGAGATCAGAAACAATGAGCCGTGGGAGTTTCTATATGCAGATGATTTGGTGATTACAATTGAAAATGAGGAAGACTTGCACAAAAGTGTTTTAGAGAGGCGAAAGACTTTGGAGGGGGTGACTTGAAGTTAAGTTATGATAAGACTGAAGGTATGGTGAACAATAAGAGAGGTAGAAACAGGATAGCCATACATGGAAGTAGAAACTCTGTCATAGAACTGGTGAAATAATTTAAATAATGAGACTTACTATAATTCCGAAGTAGGGATGCGAGGCTGAAGTTGAGGATAGGATAAAAACATTTCTACTCCTGAATAGATCCTTCCTAACCCGATTCCCCACCATCTTACCCTCCTTTGGTTTTATACAGCCATAAGGTACCCTAAACCCCTTTAACATCATGACTCCCACCCCTTTGTAACTTCTCAACAATTTTCAGATTAAACAAGTCTTTCTCATAAGCATGCAGTTCTTAGCAAAACCTTAACATGATGGACCCTCCCATAAACCTTTAGTCCTCCTGGTCCCTTCCCATTTACCTCATGTCTAATCAGTTGTACATTGAGAGCAACACCCTTCTCAACTTATTACAGACTAACCAGCATCGCAAAACTTGACATCCATTGAGATGGCATAGCTACAAAGAAGACCAAACAAGCAAAATTATCCCAGGCACCCAGTCTACAACCATCGTGATACAAGAAGACACCTGAAAGCACGGAAGAGCTTCATGACCATGAAAGCACTAGATACCCGAGCCCTAACAAAATACAGACTACTAAATGGAGAGTGAGTGACAATCAGACCAATAATAATTCCCTACCTAACCCTAGTGAAGACCTGCCCAGTCAGAAACGGGTCACCATGAATAGGAAAGGAGATAACCTCCAGATATGGGGTTACACAAATTCCACTGCATGCCGTTACGGTGAGCCAATCCAAACAATGAATCCCATCTTCTGTAGCTGACCATTAGGGCCTACCTGTTCGGACACGAAACTAAGAGTAGCAACCGATACAGCACTCCAATGGGTAGAAAACTGGCGGGATAAGATTATGATGATATTGGTAAACAACCCATTTCTACCATTCCACTGTTTCCTACCTTCCCACCTTTTTCCAGGTCAACTAATCTTTTACCACAGCTTTTCCACTTTTGAATGACCCTTTATTAACCTATGTCTCCCCTCCTTTACCTCATGCCTCAATTCCAAACTCCTTCCTTTACCACATGTCTCCATCCCAAACCTCTTCCTTTACCACAGATCTCTATCCCCAACCCCCTACTTTATCACAGGTCTCCATCCCCAACACACCCCTTTACCACAGGTCTCCATCCCCAACCCCTACTTTACCAAAGGTCTCAATCCTCAACCCCCTACTTTAACACAGGTCTCTATCAACAAACCCCTCCTTTACCACAGGTCTCTATCTCCAATCGCCTACTTTACCTCAGGTCGTTATTCTCATACACCTACAATACCACAGTTCTCAATCCCCAAATCCCTAAAATACCACAGGTCGCTATCCCCCAAACCCCTTCTCTACCATAGGTATTCATCCACAGCCCCTTCTTCAACACAGGTCTAAATCCCTAGCCTCCTCTAACACAGGTCTCCTTCCCCAACCTCGTCCTTTGTCACAGGTCTCCATCACCAAACACTCCTTTGCCACAGGTCTTTTAACCCAACCACTCCTTTGTTACGGGTCTCTACCCAAATTCATCCATTGACATGGTCTGTATCCCCAACCAATTATTTGCCACGGGTCTCTATCCTCAACCCTTCCTTTGCCAAAGTCTCCATTCCCAACCAATCCTTTACCATAACTCTCCAGCCTCAACCCCCTCAATTACCATAGGCCTCCATCCATAACCCACTTCTTTACCACATGTATGCATCCACAGCCCACTTCTTTACCACAGGTCTCTATCCCCAACCCCTTCCTTTACACAGGTCTCCAACCCCAAATCCACTCTTTTACAACAGGTCTCCACCCCAACCCTCTACTGTACTATAGGTCTCCATCGACAACCGCTTACTTTACCAAAGCTCTCCATCCCCTCCCACCTCCTTTAACCCAAGTCTTTATTACTAGCCCCTTCATTTACCCCAGGTCTCCATCCCCAACCCCATGCTTTAACACAGGTCTCTATCCCCAACCCCCTACTGTACCATAGGTCTCCATCCACAGCCCCTTACTTTACCACAGGTCTCCATCCCCCAAATCCTTCCTTTACCACAGGTCTCTATCCCCAACCTCTTCCTTTACCTGATATCTCCAACCTCAACCTTACCTTTACCAGAGGTCTCTATCCCCAACCCATTCTTTTACCCCTTCCTTTACCTCAGGTCTCTATCCCCAACTTCTTCATTTACCACAGGTCTCCATCCCCAACTCCTTCCTTTACCACAGGTCTCCATCCCCAATTCCCTCCTTTACCACAGGTCTCCATCCCCAACCCCTTCCTTTTCCACAGGTCTCCATCCTCAACCACTTCCTTTACCACATGTCTCCATCCCCAAACCCTTCCTTTATCACAGGTCTCTATCCCCAACCCCTTCCTTTACCACAGTCCTCTATCACCAGCCCCTTCCTTTAACACAGGTCTCTATTCTCAAGCTCCTACTATACCATATGTCTCCCTCCACAGCCCCCTACTTTACCATAGATCTCCGACCCCTTCCTTTAACAAAGCTCTCTATCCCCAACCCCTTCCTTTACCACAAGTCTCCATCCCCAACCCCTTCCTTTGCCAGAGGTCTCCATCCCCAACCCCTTCCTTTACCACAGATCTCCAGCCCCAACGCCCAGCTTCACCCCAAGTCTCTATCCCCACCCTCCTACTATACCGTATGCCTCCATCCACAGCCCCCTACTTTACTATAGGTCTCCATCTCCAACCCCTTCCTTTACCAAAGCTCTCTATCCCCAACCCCTTCCTTTATCAAAGCTCTCTATCCCCAACCCCATCCTTTACCAAACTCCTCTATCCCAAACCCCTTCCTTTACCAAACCTCTCTATACCCAACACCTTCCTTTACTATAGGTCTCAATCCCCAACCTCCTCCTTTACCACAGGTCTCAATCACCAACCCCCTCCTATACCACAGGTCTCTATCTCCAACCCCCTCCTTTACCACAGGTCTCTATCCCCAACCCCATCCTTTAACACAATTCTCGATCTACAACCCCCTCTTTTACCACAGGTCTCGATTCCCAACCTCTTCCTTTACCGCCAGTCTCCATCCCCAAACCCTTCCTTTACCACAGGTCTTTATCCTCAACCTCTTTCTTTACCACAGGTCTCTATCCTCAATTCCCTCCTTTACCACAGGTCTCCTTCCCCAACCCCTTCCTTTTCCACAGGTCTCCATCCTCAATCACTTCCTTTACCACATGTCTCCATCCCCAAACCCTTCCTTTATCACAGGTCTCTATCCCCAACCCCTTCCTTTACCACAGTCCTCTATCACCAGCCCCTTCCTTTAACACAGGTCTCTATTCTCAAGCTCCTACTATACCATATGTCTCCCTCCACAGCCCCCTACTTTACCATAGATCTCCGACCCCTTCCTTTAACAAAGCTCTCTATCCCCAACCCCTTCCTTTACCACAAGTCTCCATCCCCAACCCCTTCCTTTGCCAGAGGTCTCCATCCCCAACCCCTTCCTTTACCACAGATCTCCAGCCCCAACGCCCAGCTTCACCCCAAGTCTCTATCCCCACCCTCCTACTATACCGTATGTCTCCATCCACAGCCCCCTACTTTACTATAGGTCTCCATCTCCAACCCCTTCCTTTACCAAAGCTCTCTATCCCCAACCCCTTCCTTTATTAAAGCTCTCTATCCCCAACCCCATCCTTTACCAAACTCCTCTATCCCAAAACCCTTCCTTTACCAAACCTCTCTATACCCAACACCTTCCTTTACTATAGGTCTCAATCCCCAACCTCCTCCTTTACCACAGGTCTCAATCACCAACCCCCTCCTATACCACAGGTCTCTATCTCCAACCCCCTCCTTTACCACAGGTCTCTATCCCCAACCCCATCCTTTAACACAATTCTCGATCTACAACCCCCTCTTTTACCACAGGTCTCGATCCCCAACCTCTTCCTTTACCGCCAGTCTCCATCCCCAAACCCTTCCTTTACCACAGGTCTTTATCCTCAACCTCTTTCTTTACCACAGGTCTCTATCCCCAACACCATCCTTTACCACAGGTCTCCATCCTTCAACCCCTTCCTTTACCACAGGTCTCTATCCCCAACCCTTTTCTTTACCACAGGTCTATATCCCCAATCCCTTCCTTTACCACAGGTCTCTATCCCCAACCTCTTCCTTTACCAAAGGTCTCCATCCTCCAACCCTTTCATTTACCATAGATCTCTATCCCTAACCCCGTTCTTTACCACAGGTGTCCATCCCTAATCCCCTCCTTCACCACAGGTCTCTATCCCCAACCTCTTTCTGTACCACAGGTCTCTATCCCCAAACTTCTTCCTTTACCAAAGGTCTCCATCCTCCAACCCTTTCATTTACCATAGATCTCTATCCCCAACCCCTTTCTCTACCACAGGTGTCCATCCCTAATCCCCTCCTTCACCACAGGTCTCTATCCTCAACCTCCTACTATACTATATGTCTCCATCCACAGCCCCCCTCTTTACCATAGGTCTCCATCTCTAACACCATCCTTTACCAAAGCTCTTTATCCCCAACCCCATACTTTATGATATCTCTCCATCCACAGCAACCTACTTTATCACAGGTCTCCATACCCAACCTCCTCCTTAACGACATGTCTCCATCGAAGCACCCTCCTTTAATTCTTTTTATTATCCATCCCCAGACCCCCTTCTTTACTATATGTCTCCATCCAGAGTGCCTTACTTTACCACAGGTCTCTATCCCCAACCCCTTCCTTTACCACAGGTCTCTATCCCCAACCCCTTCCTTTACCACAGGTCTCTATCCCCAAACTCTTCCTTTACCAAAAGTCTCCATGCCCAATCCCTTTCTTTACCCCAGGTCTCCATCCCCAACCCCATTATTTACCACAGGTCTCCATCCCCAACCTCCTACTATACCACATGTCTCCATCCACAGCCCCTACTTTACCATAGATCTCCATCTCCAAACCCTTCCATTACTAAAGCTTTCTATCCCCAACCCCCTACTTTCAATATCTCTCCATCCACAGCACCCTACTTTACCACAGGTCTCCATCCCCAACCTCCTCCTTAACCACATGTCTCCATTCCAGCACCCTCCTTTAATTTGTTTATTATACATCCCCAGGCCCCTTCTTTACCATACGTGTCCATCCTCAGCCCCTTTTTTAGCACAGGTCTCCATCACAAAACCCCTCCTTTACCACATGTCTTGATCCCCAACCTCCTCCTTTAACACAGGTCTACATCCCTACCCCATCCTTTACCACAGGTCTTCATATCCAACCCCATCCTTTGGCAAGGGTCTTCATACCCAACCCCATCCTTTAGCACAGGTCTTCATCCAGAATCCCCTCATTTCCAACAGGGCTCAATTGCCAAACCCTTCCCTCATCACAGGTGTCCATCCCCAACCTCCACTTGTATCATAGGTCTCCTTCTCCAACCACCTCCTTTACCACAGGTTTCCATCCCCAACCCCTTCCTTTACCAAAGCTCTCTATCCCCAACCCCACAGTCCCCTACTTTACCACAGGTCTCCATCTCCAACCACTTCCTTTACCATAGCTCTCTATCCCCAACCCGCTACTTTACAATAGGTCTCCATCCACAGCATCCTACTAGTGTCCATCTCTAATCTCCTCTTGCATTATTGGTCTCCTCCAACTCCATCCTTTACCACCGATCTCTATCCCCAACATTGTCCTTTACCACTTTACCACAGGTCTTCATTCTTCAACCCCTTCCTATCCCCAACCTCTTTCTTTACTACAGGTCTATATCCCCAATCCCATCCTTTACCACAGGTCTCTATCCCCAACCTCTTCCTGTACCACAGGTCTCTATCCCCAACCTCTTCCTTTATCAAAGGTCTCCATCCTCCAACCCCTTCATTTACCATGGGCTCTATCCCCAACCCCTTTCTTTACCACAGGTGTCCATCCCTAATCCCCTCCTTCACGACAGGTCTCTATCCCCAACCCCACACTTTATGATATCTCTCCATCCATAGCACCCTACTTTACCACAAGTCTCCATCCCCAACCTCCTCCTTAACCACATGTCTCCATCGATGCACCTTCCTTTATTTTTTTTTTTATTATCCATCCAAAGCCCCTTACTTTACCACAAGTCTCCGAACCCAACCCCCTCCTTTACAACATGTCCCCATCCCCAACCTCCTCCTTCACCGCAGGCCTCCTTCACCAACCTCCTCTTGCAGCATAGGTCTCCTTCTCTAACTCCATCCTTTACAACAGGTCTCCATCCCCAACCCCCTCCTTTACAACAGGTCTCCATCCCCAACCTCCTCTTTCACTACATGTCTCCATCACCAACCTCCTCTTGCACCATGGGTCTCCTTCTCCAATCCCCTTCCTTTACCACAGGTCTCCATCCCCAACCCCTTCCTTTATCACAGGTGTCCATCCCCAAAATCCCTCCTTTACCCCAGGTCCCCCCACTCTTAAAACCAACCCTCCTGATGTCCAAGGCTTCCGCAGGTCCACAAAATAGAAAAAAAAAAAAATAAAATGGATGATCAACATTGCAAAAACAATAGATTCCCATGACACCTTCACCAGGCTCTTTCCAATATTGTCTGCAAAGTGCTTTGTTGCATATCATCATTTCTCTCGCAGCTTTCGGGATGCTGTTTCAATGATCATGCCACGGGACTGTGTGTGTGTGTGTGTGTGTGTGTGTGTGTGTGTGTGTGTGTGTGTTTGCATGCAAACGAGTTCGGAGGTATCCATGAAGCCATTGCTGATTATTTTGTTTCGCAAAATGCAAATTTTGTCAAATTTGATTTTAAATATTCGCTGTAAACTATCGGCTTATATCACTAATATTTACTCACGATTTTTAGTAAAATATTAGCCAATTTTTTTCTAAATTAAGTGATTTTGAGAATTTTCTTAATGTTTATCAGTATCCAATAAAATAGGTTTTTGTCTTGGGTATTTTTTCTGATTTTGTTAATGATTTTGAAAAAAATGATTAAAAATTTCTAATTCCTATTTGCTCATTTATGAAGTCATAAAATGTGGACATTTCATGAATGCTTAAACACGTTAATATTTTATAAATTTTGAGATATAAAAAATGCATTAAACTAAATTTTCGTGAAATTCAGGAAAATTCTCGACTCAATTTTGCCATTGTACAAAATAACTGGCAAACTCAATATCATTAATTCACCTTATCCGCTAATTTAGGATTTTAATTTTTCTTGTCCTTCACATATTCTGTAGTTTATAATCCCTTTTGATTTAGTTTCCACATTGTCCTCTTCTTCCTTATATTCTAATTCACCTTCTTCAAAACATTTTAATAGTCTCCTCCACTCCCTCCATTTATCAACGCAATTTTCGCACCTCGCTTCTCATTCTTCCCTCTCTTTAACACCACAACTCCTTTCCAAACTTCCTTCCTCTTCTTCCCTTTCTTCAGAAGATCCCTGGAATCCATTAAGGAAGACCAAAATGGAACCAGCCCTCCTGAGGCAGGAAGATGGTCCCGCTTATCGACAGGAAGAACAGACGACCACTGTCACTGTGGACGGCACCTTCATAAGGGTGACAGACTCTAATAAGGTGCCAAAGGAGAGCCCCGAGAGGAAATAGCCATTTAAGGGCTTTAGGTTTACAATTGGACTGGCGAAGAACCAATGAATAGTTAAACTCCAGAGACGTGCTGCTGAAATATACCCTTGGATAGTATTCACACTATTCATTCATTACTGTGTGAGGTTAGGAAGGGTTATATAGATGAATCCAACAAAAAGATGACTATAATCTGCGGCTCCAGTAACATATCCATGCACAAAAGTTAAATTTGCCTCTAATAGAGCTATCAACTCACCCCCTCTGCAAAAAAAAAAAACCCTTTAATAGCAACTAAATTACTAACAGGATGAGTATAAAAAAAATTATGCAATACCAGTTTCTGTGGTGTGGGATAAGGGTTTAAAAGGGCATCGTATGGGTATCTATTTTAAAAACCCTGCAACTGAAATGACCAAGCAGGTTCTTCAGAAAATTGTACTATTACTGAATTACCTCCTCACGTAATTCACTTATAGGATTAAAGAGAACTATTGGATATTCAGAAGAATCTGGGCACTGGAGTTTCCAAGGAAGAGAGACATGTATCTTATGTTAATTACGACATCAAAATGTTGGAATTAGCCCAAGATGATCACCAATATGAAACAAAATAGAAAGAAAATTTTATTTTTATTCACTAACATGAAACAAAATAAGAATGAAATGTTAATCTTATGTACTAATAGGGAACTAAATAAAGAGAAAATGTTATTTTTATGTACTAATATGAAACCAAATAAAAAGAAAATGTGATTTTTATGTACTAACATGAAACAACAATAATATATTTTATGCACTAACATGGAACAAAATAAGTACATTTTATTTTTATGTACTAATATGGGACTAAATAAAGAGAAAATTTAATTTTTATGTACTTACATGGCACAAAGTAAAAAATATATTTTTATGCATTGATATGGATCAAATGATAATAGAATGTTATTTTTATGAACTAATATGAAAACAAATAAAAAGAAAAATTTATTTTTATGCACTAATATGGAACAAAATAAAAAGAAAATTTTATTCTTATGCACTAATATGGAACAAAATAAAAAGAAAATTTTATTCTTATGCACTAATATGGAACAAAATAAAGGGAAAATGTTATTCTTATGCACTAATATGAGACATAATAAAAAGAAAATGTTATTTTTATGCACTAATATAGAAAACAATATGAAAGACAATTTTATTTTTATGCACTAATATGGAAAAAAATTTTATGCCCTAATATGGAACAAAATAAAAAAAATGTTATTTTTATGTACTAACATGAAACAAAATAAAAAGAAAATGTTATTTATATGTAATAGCAAGAAACAAAATAAAAGAAAAATTATTCTTATGCACCAATATGAAAAAAAAATAAAGAAATTTTTTTTATTTTTATGTACTAACATGGTACAAAATACAGAAAAAAAATATTTTCATGCACTAACATGGAACAAAATAAAAAGAAAGTGTTATCTTTATGCACTAACAAGGAACAAAATACAAAGAAAATATCTTTATGCATTAATATGGAACAAAATACAAAGAAAATGTTATTTCTACTCACTAACAAGGAACAATATACAAAGAAAATTTTATTTTTATGCACTAACATGGAACAAGATAAAAAGAAAATTTTATTTTTATACATTAACAAGGAACAAAATAAAAAATGTTATTTTTATACACTAACAAGGAACAAAATGAAAAGAAAATTTTATATCTATGTACTAACATGAAACAAAATAAAAAGAAAATGTTATTTTTATGTACTAGCAAGAAACAAAATAAAATAAAAATTAAGAAAAATTTTTATTTTTATGCACTAACAGGGAACAAAGTAAAAAGAAAATGTTATTTTTATACATTAATATGGAACAAAATGCAAATAAAATGTTATTTTTATGCACTAACATGGAACGAAATAAAGGAAATTTTATTTATAAGCACTAACATGGAACAAAATAAAAAGAATTCTATTTTTATTCACTAACATGGAACAAAATAAAAAGAAAAGGTTATTTTTATGCACTAACATGGAACAAAATAAAAAGAAAATTTTATTTTTAATAACTAACTTGGAACAAAATAAAAAGAAAATGTTATTTTTATGCACTAAAATGGAACAAAATAAGAAAATGTAATTTTATGCAATAAAATGGAACAATATAAAAAAAAATTATTTATATGCATTATGGAAAAAAATGAAAAGAAAATTTTATTTCTAAGCACTAAAATGGATCAAAATAATAATGAAATATTTTTATGTACTCAAATGAAACAAAATAGAAATGAAATGTTATTTTTATGCATTAAAATGGAACAAAATAAGAAAATTTCGTTCTTATATACTAATATGGAACAAAATGAAAATAAAATTTTAATTCCAATGCGCTAAAATGGAACAAAATAATAAGAAAATTTTATTTTCCTGTATTAATATGGAACAAAAAAAAATAAATATATTTATGCACTAACAAGGAAAAAAATATTAAATAATCTTAATTTTATATAAACGAATAGCTATTGTGATTCACCGGGCAAGAGGCCGAGAAGGGATATGTAACAGTGGTTAATTCACAACGACAACTCTGGAATCAGACAGTTTGCAACAATAAGGTACAGAAAGCCCTTCTGGGAATCTGTATGGAAATTGGTTCTTGAGGGGGGGGGGAGGGGAGGACGAGGAGCGTCTTGTCTCTGAAGATAACTCAAACCCTAAAGACTTGGAATAACCAACGAGTGTCATCAGGAACATTGACGACACCTAGATTATCCCCTTCAAGGGCCAATCAATAATCGTCTCCGTTTGATCCCGAACACATTCACGCCTTCTGATTGGACGTCACATTGTTGACATACAGTACTCGAGAAAGCGATGCTAGAGTGTAATCTTGGAGGTCCAGGTGATATGTTCTGAATGTATTATGTATACTGGGTAGACTCAGCAGGCTTGTGTTTGGGTACGTCTTGCATTATGGCCAGACAAGGGTCAGGATCAGCCAAATAGGGACTCTGTCAGGTATGTGTCATACGGAATATTAGGACTATTTTAAAATAGGGGGTAGGGGGAGGGGTTTGCTCCCCCCAGTGCTTTCCTCAGCATGTGTGTTTGCCCGAGTGAATGAAACAAAATGAACTTTCCATCATATACATAATGACGTAAGTACAACTGTATGAAAATGGATATATTATAGTACATAATTCTGTGGAAAACAAATATATTACAGAGATATAATTAAGTCTTGATTGAGTTATTTTCTTTCCTTATCTCTCCTATACAAAAAAGACACTGTCTGTATATATATATATATATATATATATATATATATATATATATATATATATATATATATATATATATATATATATATATATCCGGTCACGATTGGTGGCAAGCCATAACTATACGGTCTCTCCTCGTCCATCGGGTAGGGGGAGAGGGGCTAGCCATACCCTGGTGAGAGGGGTTATAGTTAGTAAGGGGGAGGGGATGGGAAGGGTTGAATCTGTGTGTGTACATATCGATTTAAGTATTTAGCCGTCATTTTTGCCGGATCACGTAAACTAATATTCTATATTCTGCCAAACAAATTATCATTTAACGAAAATTTCATCCATTTTTCCCCATCTGTTTTCAATCACTTTTTTTTTCATGATAATTTCACATTTCATTCGTCACTCCTGTTCTCACATTCCTTCTCTCTTATTTTCAACCATTGGACCTTTTTCTTGGGAGAGAATTAGTTATAAAAAGTTATTATTCTTTTTCTCACTTTTAAATTACATTAATGTTTTTTAAACTCGTTTAATTGTTAGTGTTTTAGCCTTGGTGAATCTATACCTGATCTATTTCCTATAAATCCGTCTGATAAATTCTAACTCATCAAATTTTCTCAAATCCAATCCACAAAAATATAAGTAATTACACATAGCCATTTTTAAAATAACTTATTATTCATTGGAAATAATACTTACACCTAAAAACCCGTAATTTTAATCGGATATTCAACGTAAAATATACTGTTCTCAACTATATTTCAGTAAAATACAGGCGACAGCAAGTTTTACCCTACTTTATTATTGTCTTTTACGGGTTGGTGACCTTTACGTCAATATATCCTTTATTTAAAACTGTAAATGTCTTGCAACGTTTATTCCACGATTTTTACCGTTTTTTATGGCATATTTCTAAGTGTAAGCAGAAAACATCAATGGATATATTATATATATACATATATATATATATATATATATATATATATATATATATATATATATATATATATATATATATATATATATATATATATATATATATGTAAAATGGAGGTACAAAAAAGGTAAAAATCCTGAAATAAATGTAGCCAGGTATTTACCGTTTTAAAAACGGATATATTGACGTAAAGGAGTGATATTACGGTGACCAGCCCGTAGAAGATAATAAAGTAGAGTAAAATTACGGTCGCCTGTATTTTACTGAAATGCAGCTGAGAAAAGTATATTTTTACGGAGAATTTCCGATTAAAATTGCGGTTTTTTTTTTTTAAACATAACTAATTTGATTCTTATCCTGGGAAGAAGATTTATCAACTTCATAATGTATTTTTTTTGGGGGGTGGGGGTGGGAGGGTGAGAGATTTTCCTACAAATCTATGCCCTAACTAGAGGATAAAGGTGTAACACTGTCCAAGTTGTTAAGCCCCACTCTTTTATCCTTCACATTTTATTGACCTCTATATGGAAAAATCTTTAATAATTTTTACCTATCTTCCCTTGATAAAGATTTTGAGGATTGGTGATAGAAGATTTTCGTCTGGTCGCTCTCACAACAAATCATAGCAATACGCAAATATTATCCCACAAATGCTTGATTGTCTTTTGAATTAGAGTTTAATGAAAAATATAAAAGAAGGCAAACCAGGGAATGGCTTGGAAATCAAATCGCCTGAAATTACATATAAAAATCAGGCTATATATAAGTTTACTGAGATCGGTATTACTGTATGGACATGAGTCGTGGTAGAACAATAAAACAATTTCCAATAGATTTAGTAGATTTGAGAACAAAGCCCTCAGAAGGATATTGGGAGGTGAATGGCAAGGCAATTAGAAATGAAACTATGAGAGAGATTACTCGAGTGCCATATGTGGATGACATCATGGTAAGGGGTAGATGAAGATGGCTTGGACATGTTTTTCGCTCTCCCTAAGAGATCAGTTCAACAAAGTTTCAACAAATGGTCTCCACAAGGCACTAGAAGAGTTGGAAAACCCAGACCTACATGGCTGAAGACTTTGAAGCGTGAAGTAGGAGATGATTAATGGAGAAGTATTGATTTGAAAGCTCAAGATAGAGAAGACAGGTGAATTCTGACTGAGGCTCTTTGTGTCAACTATGATGATGAAATTATCTCCATAATTATCCTTATATATCACCCGGAAACCTGATATTTTCCTGACAATGTTATAGGTTCTCAATAATATGTCCTCACAACTTGCCTCAAGAAACGTTAAGATTCTCAAACTATCTCAATCGCAAACAAAAAATCACATTTTATTTTTAAGCTCCAATAAACTTTATTCATTGAATGAACATTACTTGAAAAAACAAAATGCATATTAATTTTTCACTGGATCATAAAAGAAGCATTATCATATTTCCAAATAATGTAGAACATTTTTAAACAGTTCATTATTCACTATACTCTCAAAGAAAAATGCAGTAAACCTTTCAACGATATATTTTTTACCACAATCTTACACACAATTATATAATTTCCAAAGCACATGTTCGCCTTTACCCGACCCAAGTATAATTATATTCACACAATATGCAATTTCCAACTCTTTTTTTTTTTTTTTTTTTTTTATTCCGAGACAAAAAAACACACTTTGTAACACTCTTTAAAACACATTAAAGGACTCCATTCATCTCCATTCCCTTTGACCAACATGAAAATCTAAAGCGACCGCCAGACTCCTTTCACTGGAATATCAAATTTTTCACCAACAATCGCGAAACTGGACCACACAAATTCCAAAGCCGATGATTGCATTGAATCTGGCTTCAACCATATTTCCTCTTATCCCCAGACAAACCACGAACTTTATTCGTCAAAAGGACCTCTCTCCCGTTCCACACAGTTCGAAAAGATGCGTACGTATGTAGTTCGTAATGCATTTGCACGAATTACACAACGCGTATGCAATGCATTCGCACGCATTACACAACACATATGCAATGCATTCGCACGCATTATGCATTACGTATGCAATGCATTCGCACGCATTACGCAACACATAGGAAGCGCATTCGTATGCATTTCGCAACACGTACGCAGTGCGAGCGAAGTTCACCTGTGAAAGGAAAGCCGGTCATTCTGCATGCAAATCCAATTCTGAAGGTAAACCAAAGTGGACCATTCACTCGAGCCTCCACTTAATCTTGCACGTCCGCCAGCCTTTGCATAACTTGTCCTGCGTCAAAACAAATTGACCTTTTGAGCCCAACACCCTCGATGAGGCGTCTCACAAAGGCATTCTAGGAAGTGCTTCCCATTTCACTGGATTGTTTGATGGCTTTTGGTGTTTGTATTTATCAAAAATAACATACATACATACATATATACATTACATTAGATTATATATATATATATATATATACATATATATATGTATATACATATATATATATATATATATATATATATATATATATATATATATATATATATATATATATATATATACATATATATATATATACATATATATATACATATATATATATATATATATATATATATATATTATAATATACAGTATATATATATATATATATATATATATATATATATATATATATATATATATATATATATATATATATATATATATATATATGTATTCACATATATACACAAATCTATTCATAATAATGTATACGACCCGTCAAAATAGACGGCTAATTATTTAGATAGATTTGCACACATGCATAAAAGCACACACACACATATTCGACCCTTCCCACCCCTTCCACCTTTCCTAACTACACCACGGCACTTGTGGTTTCCGAGTGTACTCTCGGGGCACTCCCTCTCATGAGAGCATGACTAATTCCCATCCCCCCTACCAGAAGGACAAAGAGAGACCGCATAGTTATATGTCTGGCAATGCCGTTCAGCGTGATGGGAAAGAAATAGATTTTGAAATACATAGTCCTCCAATGGTAATCCTGCTTTTCAATGAGAGCAAGCTATTGATTATTCCAATTCAAATTATAATTCCACACACCTTAAATATCTTGACATTAAATAAATATCTCCAATTCCATAATCCCTCAACAATTTGTGCTTCTTTACTTGTTGCAAAACAATTTATTCAGTAAGTTTTTTCTATATTTTAAATAATTTGTAGTTAGCCCCTAGCTTTTAATTTTTTGTCTATTACTTGAATTTACTGAGCAAGTTCGTGTTTGGGTTGTAATAAATATTTATGACTTTAATAGTGTTTTTTATGCATTGATGCTAGTTCTCATATTAACCATTTTGACCTAGTTTAATGTAATGCATATAGTTAGTTATGTTGTTTATCATCATTCTTGTGTACACCTAACTTTTAATCTAAGATCTTAATAATCAATGTATATCTATATCAATGATTTTAGCCGTAATAAAGGCATAGATGATTTTTCGAAAGCTTACTGTTCTTAATAAATATAGTTAAAAAAGATTAAGTTTCTGATTTTTGTGGCCTTTCTAAATATCATGCTTTCTATAAGCAAAAATACTGTTCGTTATATATATATATATATATATATATATATATATATATATATATATATATATATATATATATATATATATATATATATATATATATATATATATATATATACTGCATATGAATAGATATGTATGTGTATGCATGCATGCTCTAAAAGAAAAGAAATTCTGTCACTACAGTAAATAATGTGCTTTCAACGAATTTTACCTTTATTTCCAGAAGGACACAAGTGAGAATCTGAGATTTTTAGTGCGCGAAAATATAACAGAACGTGATTATTTAAAACATTTCAGATTTATAAAAGGGTCCAGAACCTAACAAACCCACCTAACCTAACCA
The DNA here is from genome assembly GCF_036898095.1 of Palaemon carinicauda. Lineage (NCBI taxonomy): Eukaryota > Metazoa > Arthropoda > Malacostraca > Decapoda > Palaemonidae > Palaemon > Palaemon carinicauda. The sequence continues at coordinate 57,311,977 of NC_090749.1, forward strand.
AGTAGTTCCCATGGCACAACCCCTAGCTGAGGGACAATCACCCTGGACCCCCCTTCCCAGGTCCAAAAATGTGATTCTTTGACACTTTTGAGATTTGTAAAAGGGTAGAGAAGCTAACAACCTAACCTAACCTGGTAGTTCATATGTCACAACTCCTAGCCAGGGGTCAATCACCCCGAACTTCCCTTTCCAGGTCACAACGTAATTATTCAACACTTTTTAGATTTGTAAAAGGGTACAGAACCTAACAACCTCACCTAACCTAACCTGGTAGTTCACATGTCACAACTCCTAGCTGGGGGACAAACGGCCCAAACCTCCCTTTCCAGGTCACATAAATTAATTATTCAACACTTTTGAGATTTGTAAAAGGGTACAGAACCTAACAACCTCACCTAACTTAACCTGGCAGTTCATATGTCAATTCCTAGGCGGGGGACAATCACCCCGAACCTCCCTTTCCAAGTCACAAAACATAATTATTCAACATTTTGAGATTTGTAAAAGGGTACAGAACCTAACAACCTAACCTAACCTGGCAGTTCATATGTCAACTCCTAGCCGGGGGACAATCACCCCGAACCTCCCTTTCCAGGTCACATAACATAATTATTCAACACTTTTGAGATTTGTAAAAGGGTACAGACCCTACAACCTCACCTAACTTAACCTGGCAGTTCATATGTCAACTCCTAGGCGGGGGACAATCACCCCTAACCTCCCTTTCCAGGTCACATAACATAATTATTCAACACTTTTGAGATTTGTAAGAGTGTACAAAAACTAACAACCTCACCTAGCCTAACCTGGTAGTTCACATGTCACAAATCCTAACCAGGGAACAATCACCCCGAACCTCCCTTTCCAGGTCACAACGTAATTATTCAACACTTTTGAGATTTTTTAAAAGGGTACAGAACCTAACAACCTTACCTAACCTAATCTGGTAGTTCATATGTCACAACTCCTAGCTGGGGGACAATCACCCAGAACCTCCCTTTCCAGGTCACACTGTAATTATTCAACACTTTTGAGATTTGTAAAAGGGTACAGAACCTAACAACCTCACCTAACCTAACCTGGTAGTTCATATGTCACAACTCCTAACTGGGGGACAAACTGCCCAAACCTCCCTTTCCAGGTCACATAAATTAATTATTCAACACTTTTGAGATTTGTAAAAGGGTACAGAACCTAACAACCTCACCTAACTTAACTTGGCAGTTCATATGTCAATTCCTAGGCGGGGGACAATCACCCCGAACCTCCCTTTCCAAGTCACAAAACATAATTATTCAACATTTTGAGATTTGTAAAAGGGTACAGAACCTAACAACCTAACCTAACCTGGCAGTTCATATGTCAACTCCTAGCCGGGGGACAATCACCCCGAACCTCCCTTTCCAGGTCACATAACATAATTATTCAACACTTTTGAGATTTGTAAAAGGGTACAGACCCTACAACCTCACCTAACTTAACCTGGCAGTTCATATGTCAACTCCTAGGCAGGGGACAATCACCCCTAACCTCCCTTTCCAGGTCACAATGTAATTAATCAACACTTTTGAGATTTGTAAGAGTGTACAAAAACTAACAACCTCACCTAGCCTAACCTGGTAGTTCACATGTCACAAATCCTAACCAGGGAACAATCACCCCGAACCTCCCTTTCCAGGTCACAACGTAATTATTCAACACTTTTGAGATTTGTAAAAGGGTACAGAACCTAACAACCTTACCTAACCTAACCTGGTAGTTCATATGTCACAACTCCTAGCTGGGGGACAATCACCCCGAACCTCCCTTTCCAGGTCACAATGTAATTATTCAACACTTTTGAGATTTGTAAAAGGGTACAGAACCTAACAACCTCACCTAACCTAACCTGGTAGTTCATATGTCACAACTCCTAACTGGGGGACAAACTGCCCAAACCTCCCTTTCCAGGTCACATAAATTAATTATTGAACACTTTTGAGATTTGTAAAAGGGTACAGAACCTAACAACCTCACCTAACTTAACCTGGCAGTTCATATGTCAATTCCTAGGCGGGGGACAATCACCCCGAACCTCCCTTTCCAAGTCACAAAACATAATTATTCAACATTTTGAGATTTGTAAAAGGGTACAGAACCTAACAACCTAACCTAACCTGGCAGTTCATATGTCAACTCCTAGCCGGGGGACAATCACCCCGAACCTCCCTTTCCAGGTCACATAACATAATTATTCAACACTTTTGAGATTTGTAAAAGGGTACAGACCCTACAACCTCACCTAACTTAACCTGGCAGTTCATATGTCAACTCCTAGGCAGGGGACAATCACCCCTAACCTCCCTTTCCAGGTCACAATGTAATTAATCAACACTTTTGAGATTTGTAAGAGTGTACAAAAACTAACAACCTCACCTAGCCTAACCTGGTAGTTCACATGTCACAAATCCTAACCAGGGAACAATCACCCCGAACCTCCCTTTCCAGGTCACAACGTAATTATTCAACACTTTTGAGATTTGTAAAAGGGTACAGAACCTAACAACCTTACCTAACCTAACCTGGTAGTTCATATGTCACAACTCCTAGCTGGGGGACAATCACCCCGAACCTCCCTTTCCAGGTCACAATGTAATTATTCAACACTTTTGAGATTTGTAAAAGGGTACAGAACCTAACAACCTCACCTAACCTAACCTGGTAGTTCATATGTCACAACTCCTAGCTGGGGGACAAACTGCCCAAACCTCCCTTTCCAGGTCACATAAATTAATTATTCAACACTTTTGAGATTTGTAAAAGGGTACAGACCCTACAACCTCGCCTAACTTAACCTGGCAGTTCATATGTCAACTCCTAGGCGGGGGACAATCACCCCTAACCTCCCTTTCCAGGTCACAATGTAATTAATCAACACTT
>NC_090749.1:57319895-57335550 GCF_036898095.1 Palaemon carinicauda
TATGATAGTTTGAATCTGTGTAGGTACTAACAGATTTTACCCATATTTATTATCCTAGACCGCGGAAATGTTAATAACATACACAGGGTAGATTGATATTTCAGGTTTAAAGGTCAATCATAAATGGCAGACATGGGACAGTGACTATGCCATAGAGATTGACCATATATACATACGATCAGCGTCAAAGCCATCTCTCCACCCCAGCAAGGGCCAGTGAGGGCCAGGCAACGGCCTCTGATGACTCAGCAGGTAGACCTACAGGCTCCTCCCAAATACCCCCATCCTTAGTTCACAGGGATGGTGAGGTTACGGACTCTACAAAAAAAAAAAAAAAAAAAAAAAAAAAAAAAAAACTATCAAATTTGAGTGGATCACGAACACCAGACCAGCATATCACCAGGCAGGGACGTTTCCAATAGGCTACCAACAATTGATGGAATTATTTATCTGTTGAAATATTCTATGAAAAGGTTCAATAGCTATGGCTTAGATGTGGCTGCTAACACTAAATCCGAACCTTTGTTTACAAAAGTTACCAAAGACAATGATCTCTGCCTCGCTTTAATTTCCATAGTTATGAAAGAAATACATTTAATCAGGACCTGCATAAACAAGTATCCAAAGTCTAAACTCAGATGTTTGCTGCTCTTCAAGGATGAGTTTAACTATCAAATATTTACTGGAGTCTTCAACCTGTGTCCTATGAGGGGATGAAAGAGTTTTTAAAGAAAAGGGATAACAATTTTGTAAGTTACTTTGATGATTTATTGATGTAAGAATTCGTGATGGAAATGAACACTCGTAGAGAGACTCAATTTATGTCTATGGAAGGCAAAAGATATGTGTTTATGTGTGTTTGTGTTATTAAACATAATCACATATCAGCTCCTTGATTCTAATGGAGTTTTCAGACATGCTTGTTACTAATATGCATTCATTCAGTTGGGTAATAATAAAAGGCTCTAGTAGCTTGAAATCTACGTGAATTACAGCTTAGCTGTAAGCACATACATGTATATATCAACAATAACAACAACAACAACAACAAATGCAGCCGTTTCTAGTCCTCTGTAGACAGAGGTCTTAAACATGTCCTTACACATGTCCGAGATTTGGCTATTTTCATCACTGACCATTGAGGTTTGGTGATAGTGAAAGATTTTCATCTTATCGCTCAAAGCAAGCCAACCTAGTATGGATGGCCCTGGATAGTACAGCTTTGCTAATCATGTCGATTCACAAATCCATTCACGATGTTAAGGTATTCCCATTCAGAAAGGGATATATATATATATATATATATATATATATATATATATATATATTTATATATATATTTATATATATAAATATATATATATATATATATATATATATATATATATATATATATAAACAAACATATATATATGTGTGTATATATATATGTGTATATCTATATATATACTTTTATATATATATATATATATATATATATATATATATATATATATATATGTATATATACATATACATACATATATATATATATGTATATATATATATATATATATATATATATATACATACACACATAAAATTCTCCTTCAATTCCCCGTTGAAAAAGTAAATTAAGAACTATACTGTCTATGTCTTCACCAATATTTTTCAATTCAAACTTTCTCCCTTACGTAGAATATGATATTGGTGCAACAACCCATAGACCAGATAATAAAAATGAAAAAAAAAAAAACTTTTCCCTTTGTATTTTTGGTTCAATTACTCTACATAGATCAAGCCAATCCTGGCTAACACCTCTGGATCTATTTTTTAAAGCAATGGAACTATAAATGCAAGTTTAGAAAAAAAAGGCTGGCTATTATACTTTTTTTGCTTTTATTCGTATTTTACAAATATCAATTTTTTTTGCATTCTTTTTACACTCGGTTATGAAGATCCTAATGATAATAATAATGATGATAATAAAATTTATAATAAACATATACAATTTAAAGGTTTCAAGGCTGCTCATGAATGGCAGGGCCAAGGGACAGTAACATTGCCCAATCAAGCAGGACAATGCCCTAGAGACTGACCATATATACATATGCTCAGCTCCCAAGGCCCCTCTCCCCCCAAGCTAAGACCAAGGAGGACTAAGCAATGACTGCATATCATTCAGCAGATAGATGTATAGGCTCCCCTAAACCCCCCATCCTTAGCTCACAAGGATAGTGAGGTTGCAGAGACCAAGGAAACTAACGCGTTTGAGGACTCGAGCCCCAGTCTGGCGTTCACCAGTCAAGGACCTCACCACACCGGCCACCACAACCGATGCAATTGTAAAAATGCTAACTTAGACACATATACACTGAAGTCATATTTATTTTGCTGCGATAATCATTAAAATGCATCAGAGCTTTTTATCATGGATAGTTCGCTAAAACGTAGAGTTGTAACAGAAAAAAGGACCCAAAATCTTTATTGCAAATTTAGTATGAGAGTGTAGCTTTTTTTTCGAAATATGCAGGAAAAAATAAAATAGTCTTTTTACTTATAACTTTGTTATGTAAAACTTATCACAAAATACGAAGTAATGAATCATGGAAAGAGAAATGAGATTTTCTCCTACAAGATAAAAACCTGACTTTTATTTAACATCTGCGTTTTATTTCTCCTTTCTGAGTGGGGATACATTGACATGTTGAGAGGGTTTGCTTATTATTATTATTACTATTATTATTATTATTATTATTATTATTATTATTATTATTACTTACTTACTTACTTACTTACTGAGCTAAAACCCTAGTCGGAAAAGTAGGATGCTATAAGCCCAGGGGCTCCAACAGGGAAAATAGGCCAGTGAGGAAAGGAAACAAGGAAAAAATAAAATATTTTAAGAACAGTATCATTCAAATAGATATTTTCTATAAAAAATAAAAAAAAAACTTTAACAAAACAAGAAGAGAAATAAGATAGAATAATGTGCCCAAGTGTATCATGATCAACAAATCTGTACTAGTCAGAGACACCCATACTAGGTTGGTTTGCTCTGAGAGCTCAGACGAGAATCTCCCACTATCACCAATCTGCAGTAGGCCAAATTGGTGTTGAAAATTACCCAAACTCCAGATATAAATTGGCATGTCTAAGGCCTTTGTCCAGCAGTGGACTAATAATGGCTGCATTTGTTGCTGTTTTTTAACTTAGTTAAGCCTTGGAATCAACTGTTATCTTATTCTTTGGTTATACCTAATGTTTATTTTGTATATCATTCACCTTTCTTACTGAGTGCAGGCTTAAGTCTAAAGCTTTATCCTATCCATGAAATACTTGCATATCATAATGGCTTGAAATCGAAAATGGTATATTGTATATGAAATGATAAGTTGGAAAACGATAATAAGTTTTTAAATTATTTCGGTTTTCTCTGAATTTTTTAAAAAGTGTTTTTTTCATCTTTAATGATATTTAAATATTATTGCTTATTAACTTTAAGCTTACTGAATACCAGAGAATTCACTGAAAACTAAAATGGTGTCCTTGAAGTGAAGAACTGAATCTAAACAATACTCTTCTGGTTTTCCTTCGTTCCTCTGTTCTTCAAGAGTTAGGATGTGTTATCTAATGTTTATTTCAAACTCATTTAGGGCTTATCTTATAAGACTGTTTAGTAACAGGCATTAGGAAACTGGCATAATTGCATATTTCCATCCTGTTCTTAATACTAGGCATGCAATTAGTTCTAATAATCAGGCCTTCTACATCATGAGGCTCAATAATACACAGTATTCTGGAAGTTTTATCATAGCTGTGACCAAGTTGTCGAATGATCTTCCTTATCGGGTAGATGAAACAGTAGAACTTCAAAAGTTCAAACTAGCAGCTATTTTTTTTTTATGTTGAACAGGCTGACATAAGTCTTTTTATAGTGTATATGTGAATTATCTCTTTTAAGGTTATTGAATTTTTCATTACTTCTTATATCGTTTATTCATTTCTTTCTTTCTTTTCCTCACTGGGCTATTTTTTCCTGTTGGAGCCCTTGGTCTTACAGCATCTAGCTTTTCCAACTAGGGTTGTAGCTTGACTAGTAATAATAATAATAATAATAACAATAATAATAATAATTAATATATTTCCGTTTTTCTTTCCTTGTGCATCCATGTAATTTACACATTTCCTGTTTAAAAATTTTCTATTGCTCATTTCAGAAAAAAAAGTTACGATTTAAAAAAAAAAATCCTACACAGCCAACAATGCTTCTAAGGAGACGGGAAACATGAATCTATATTTGCACTGAGTTAGAGTTTAATTCATATCATACATAATTCTAAGCCACACAGGGATAATACAAGAGCTTCATATTCGCAAAAATGTCAAACAAACAATATGGCTTCGAAAAATTTGGGATAAATACTGGACAAATGCATGAACTGTACACTCGAAAATCTTCCTTACAAGAGCATAGTCTCCTGAGATGGTACTTTGGAATGGACGTACTATCATAAAATTGCTAGGAGACAAATAGATCCTCAAAGAAACGATAGAGAGACAGGAAAAATCCCACTTAGAACCTACTAGCATCCACAAAATTGTGAGAAAAAGTAGGGTCCCTAAGAAACGTCAAACAGACTGGGAAATTCAAATTTATGGTCAAATAGACTGAGGAAATTGACCCTCGAAAGGTCAACCTACCACAAAAATACTAGAAAACTGACATGGGCCAGCCAGAGGAATAAAAATTGAAAATCCAATAAGGATATATTACACAGTTGTCAGAATACTAACATGGCATCTGAAAGACGACAAATAGGCTTTAAGAAATCCCTCGTCAAAAGATATATTATAAAACTGCTCAATGAATACTATGGTCTCGAAAAACTAAGCCATTAATTGGAATTCCAACTTGGAGAACACCGAGTATACAGAAATTGTCATGAAACCGACATAAGTCTGCAAGCAACAACGAATAGCATGGAATCTCCAGCTTGGAAAATACCATAACAAAATTGTCAGAAAAGCAAACTGGCCTCCAAGAGGCAATCCCAAAGAGGAAAAGAACTGCAAAGTGTTCCTCCACCAACACACTTTTATCAGATCATCCTCTTTGGGGAATTTGCCTATGAAACTTATGCATTTGCTCCTGATATCTCGAGAGGAATTTGGAAGAAGAAGAAGAAGCCGAAGGTGGCGAGAGAAGACTGTTTATGTCCGGGAGTTTGTTACGGCAAGTTTATCTTCGCTGTCGCCGTTATAATGAGGTCCATATATAAGGAATTTCACTAATACATTTTACTGACAATCAAGAACATTATGAACGTTGAAGACAATCTAAAAGATAACTTATTCGGTATTGAATGCTTAAGTTGAAGAAGAAACTATTATTTCATAAATTATGCTTTTCTTAATATGGTCATACCTTTCTCACATGATTCATGATCTCTCTCTCTCTCTCTCTCTCTCTCTCTCTCTCTCTCTCTCTCTCTCTCTCTCTTCAATATGGGTTATGGTTATTCTAAACCACCTCGGTGGGAACCAACAATTATCGGCCTCAGTCTACAATGAATCATGAAAAGGGTACTTTGCCTCACTTGGGAATCGAATCCCGGATTTATCATGGCCGGGTACATATCACGATACCTAGGCAAAAAGGTTTCATATATATATATATATGTGTGTGTGTGTGTATATATATATATGTATATATATATATATATATATATATATATATATATATATATATATATATTATATATATATATATATATATATATATATATATATATATATATATATATATATATATATATATATATATATACAAAATACTAAGAACAACGATAGGACAAAGGTCTCAGGTATATCCTTATCCATGTGTAGGGTTAGGCCAGTTTTCATCAACACCCTGTCCCCTGCGGATTAGTGATGGTGGGAGACTTTTTAGTCTGATCGCTCACAGCAAACCAGCCTAGTATGAGTGGCCCTGATTAATACAAGTTTGCTAGACATGGCGATATTGTGTATACCCTTTCACTACGTCGGATTATCGCAAATATATAATATATATATATATATATATATATATATATATATATATATATATATATATACATATATATATATATATATATATATATATATATATATATATATATATATATATATATATATATATATACATGACAGCAGGCCGGAAGGAAAAAGAAGATTGGACAATCGCTTTCGTGTTATTATTACACCTCTTCACGGTCTTATGGTTTAAAAATACAATTAGAATACAAAGAAACCTTTGTAAATGTTGTTTTTGATTTTTGTTATAATAAATTAGGATCACATATTAAAAAGACGGAAAGGAAGCATAGACATAAAATAAACAGACTAATACAACATAGCAAATGGACAACTAATGCAAATAATGACTTCATTTGCAACATTTCCGACAAACCCTTAGATAACACCACATTAGCTGCTTTAGGTTATGGTATACATTTCTCTGTCAAAGAAAATATGGACTGGCTAGAAATTGGAAATGGTTTTTGTAAACTTGAGAAATATAGTAACATCCCTATAGATAAAATCAACATATGTAAAGGTATTGTATATGGTATTTCTAGTTGTGCTGAACCCTCTAATATCCCAAAGAGGTTCCTAATATCTTATGAAAAACTTAAGAGAGAAAAGGATCTACACATAACCAAAGCAGATAAATCAAATTCCTTAGTTATAATGAACAAAATTGATTATGATAACAAAATGTATAAGTTACTAAATGATCAACAGACCTATATAAAATTACGTAATAGTCCATTAGATGGAGACAATGCTTCATTTAACAAAACTATTAAGAGTGTACTTTCTAATCATAAGCAGATGATACCCAAAATCATCACAACGTGTCTCTCGCTACCATATTTATATGGCGTAATCAAAACTCACAAAGAAAACTTTCCTGCTAGACCCATCATAAGTTCCGTGGGATCTTGTTCTTACAAACTATCTAAATGGCTGGTAAATGAGCTGTCACCTATTCTTGGGACTTATCGGGATGCTCTGTGAAAAATAATGAAGATTTTATTCTTAGGTTAAGGAGGTTTGATTTTAATTATAATTTTAAGTTGATAAGCTTTGATGTAAAATCACTTTTTACGAAAGTTCCTGTGGATGAATTGTTAGAGTTTTTTAAAGACGAACTCGTCAAACATACGTTTACTGTGGATATTGGCTTTATTCTTAAACTTTTAAAATTGTGCATAAAAGGTTGTAGGTTTACTTTTAATGGTGAATTCTTTGAACAGAAATTTGGTATGGCAATAAGCAATCCTCTCTCTCCTTTGTTAAGCAATATTTACATGGAATTTTTTTGTGACCAAGTACCTACCTAGGATTCTACCTGCAGGTATCTTCTGGGTCAGATATGTTGATGATATTTTTTTTGCTTGACCCATTGATAAGGATGAAAAAGCTTTTCTAACAGCCTTAAACACCCTGGTACCATCTATTGAGTTTTCATTGGAGATAGAATTCGATAACAAGCTTCCCTTTTTAGATGTTCTAGTATTTAGACAAGAAAGGTCTTTTAAATTTACTGTATATAGAAAACTTACGAATGTTAATTCGTATATACATTTTTATTCTAATCATCACCCATCAACCAAAATGATGGATTTCATCCATGTTTTTACGGGCACTGCGGGTAAGTTGCCCTGATCTCCTTGAAACTGAGCTTAGGAAAATTCATGAAATAGCATCTATTTTAAAGTGCCCATCACATTTCATAAACAAAGCCTGTCAAAAGGCAAAGAAAACTTTTTATGGCTTTGTTAACAACGATGATTTTAATGTGAATAACCTCCTTGTTTTACCTTTTTTCAAACAGTTTGTACCTCTAACTGGAATTCTAAAACCTTTTGGAATTAGTGTAATTTTTAGAAACAACACACTCAAGAATATATTGATAAAAATTCCCCAAAACAGATTAATGGATGTATATACGAAATTCCATGCAATCATTGTAATAAACGATACATTGGTCAAAGTGGCAAAGCACTAGAAACTCGATTAAAACAGCATAAATATAATGTAAGAACGGGAAACATTGCAACCACGCTATTAATTGGAAAGCTGCTAAAGAAATTATATTTTGTAAAGATTTTGTTAAAAGAAATATAATTGAAACAGTTTTAATTAAGAAAAATTTCGAAGATCTGCTTAACACCAGTTCAGGAATGTACAAACTGCATGAATTTCTTGTAAACAACATTTTTAAACAACTAACTTTTAAGTAATTTGTAATTTGCTAATTTTTTTTCTGTTTTACGTCATCACAGAGGTTTCTTTGTATTCTAATTGTATTTTTAAACCATAAGACCGTGAAGAGGTGTAATAATAACACGAAAGCGCTTGTCCAATCTTCGTTTCCTTTTTCCTCCCGGCCTGCTGTCATCTTGAGACATCGCATATATATATATATATATATATATATATATATATATATATATATATATATATATATATATATATATAGTGTAAATATCTAGAGAGATATACAGACACACAATTATTTAACCATTCTCCATTTCCTAACTGCAACACGGCAGTGGTGGTTTCTGAGTGTACCTCTCCGGGAATCCCCTCACGCCAGGGTATGAGCACTCACTCTCAACCCAAGCGAGTGACGGGGAAAGACCGAGTAGTCATAATACTGGCAATGCTGCTTAGCGTGACCGGAAAGAAATATATTTACATATGTAGTCAGACAGACAGACACACAAACACACACATATATATATATATATATATATATATATATATATATATATATATATATATATATGTATATATATGTATATATATATATATATATATATATATATATATATATATATATATATATGTGTGTGTGTGTGTGTGTGTGTGTGTGTGTTTGTGAATGAAGTAAGAACGACACATCCCTTCGGACGTAAAGAGCAATGAAATTGAATCCATCTTTCCCTAACTCGATATATGGCCTACGATAGCCCTGGATGTGTAGCTACTGATGGCCGGCTATCTGAAGGGAAATACAGGTCAAGGAAGGACACAGGTCCCGGGCAGTGTAGATGATTAATGGCAGTGCCATCTGGAGAGAGAGAGAGAGAGAGAGAGAGAGAGAGAGGAGAGAGAGAGAGAGAGAGAGAGTCACAAACCTTAGGACTACCCTGATGACGCAATCAATCACAACACCAGAACGTTCCAGGAGGAATTAAAGAAAAATGTTCTTAAAAACATTTGAAGGAAAATAATGAAAGAGTCAAACGTCTCACTATGGAGTCATGACGAGAGGCTCTGGGGAAATAGCCAAGAGAAGTGATGGGAGAAATATTACTTTCACGAGATAAAAAAAACTGATGCCTTCTTTTTATCCTGTTGTATATGTCTAATGTTCGAAGAGTTTCTTGGCGTTATATGATTGGTATTGTTATTGTGTTCTCCACAACGTCCTGTGTATTATTGCAATTACCAATAGTTAAGCTACAATCCTAATTACAATAGCAGGATGCTATAAGCAGCTCCAACAGCGAAAATAGCTCAGTGAGGAAAATAAATAAGGAAACAGATATATTAGCCTACCTGAGTGTACCTTTAAGCAAGAGCATTCTACCTCAAAACAGTGAAAGACCATGGTACAGAGGCTATGGCACTACCCAAGATTAGGGAATAATGGTTTGATTTTAGAGTGCCCTTCTTCTAAAAGAGCTACTTACCAAGGCTAAAGAGTCTCTTCTGCCCCCTACCAAGAGGAAAGTGGCCACTGAATAATCACACTGCAGTAGTTAACACCACTGAGTGAAGAATATTTCGTAAGTTCAGTGTTATAAGGTGTATGAGGAAAAAGGAGAATGTGTAAAAAAGGGGCAGATTATTTGGTGCATGAGTAGGCAAAGGAAAATAGAGCTATAACTATGAAGGGATACAATATAGTACAATCTGGCTCTGGCCAGTCAAAAGACCCAAAAACTCTCTAGTGGTAGTCACACAACGGGTGGCTGGTGCCTTGGCCAAACTTCAAACTTTATAGGAGTGTTTTGTGCGGCGACGCAAATTTAACATGGATATTTTATTTCTCAGCAACGTATATTTTTCCAAAGTCTCTTGCCACTCTACAACCCTTCTATGTATGTCATCCAAATTTTCAGCGTTAATTCAATAATCACTGTTGAATGAATAGAGAAAAAACAATGAAAACTAAGATAATGGAGATGCAGAGAGAACAAATAAGGGTTATGGACGACCCTCTAGAGAATGGGGTAATGTTTATTAACCTACGTATGGCAGGAATATTTTTTTTAAATGTCATACATTAGGCGAAGGTGAAAATTATTTTTACCTCTAATGTTGGTTGAAGGGGATTTTCATCCTAGCAATTTTGAAAGTTGTAATGTTTATCATTTATTCTTGTGGAGCTCTTTCTTACAGGGGGTTATTTTACACGTCACACTTTTCATAGAGGGTTTTTTATCTAGGACATGTCTAGTACATGTTTTGTGTTGAGCAAATTGGACCCTTTCCACATCGTGAATTGGGGGGAAGCGTGATATTTTCCTTCTATAGTGAATGCCACAGTGATTCTTCTTCTATTTCTCCTTTAATATTTTGGACATACAGATAACAGTTTCTCGTTTATCACGTTTACATTAAACAAAACATGGATGTTTGTCATCTTACAAAACTGTTTATTCCTCTTTAACGTGTATATATAATAACAAAAGTTTCCAAATAATGTAGCAGAGTTGGACACAAATCCTGGCACACCTCTCTCCGAGAAAGTGTACCCTATCACATCCTTGCTGCGCAGCGAGTTCCTGTGTTTTACCCCGCCCACCGCCCCTAACTTCTTTCACTAAACTGTTTTGTGTCTCACAGTGTAGTAAGGGTGCAACAAGGTACCCTGCCTCAGAGTGAGGAGGGCTAGTACATGTGTCGAACTGTGCGTTCAACGAAGGTGACCATAGTTGAATCAGTAGAACTTCAAAAGTTTAACTTTGCAGCAAATGTTTTTATTTTGAACAGGCTGACATAAGTCTTTTTATAGTTTATATATGACATATCTGTTTTGATGTTACTATTTTTAGTATAACTAGGGTTGTAGCTTGGCTAGTAATAATAATAATAATAATTGTCAGTCATGCATTTGGGTTATGGTAGCCTATAGGTTATGGCCCTGCCTAGCGATTTGCCGGACTGGGATTCGAATCACGCACAAGCTCGATAGTTTCTGGCAATGACTCTAACCTCACCATCCTTGTTAGCTAAGGACAGGGGTTTGGGGAAGCATATAGGTCTACCTACTAAGTCACCAGCAGCCATTGCTTTGACCTCCCTGGTCCTAGCTTGGTTGGAGAGGGGACTTAGGCGCTGATGATATGTATATATGGTTACTCTCTAGAGCAATGTCCGGCTAGCTAGGGCATTGTCACTATCCCTTGCCTTTGCCATTCATGAGCAGATTTTAAATTTTAAACGCTGTTTTCTTTTATTTAATGTCAGGACTTTGGAAGTCTTCTCAACAATTGTCCAATGAAGCGGGGGGGGGGGGGGGGGCAGCCCCTATCTATCCGAGGATGAGGATAAGGCAAGAATATTGACCTGTTGTGTCGTCTCCGCCGAGAGTAAAAGAAATTAGACCTGGAAAAACAAGAATGAAGTGGAGATGTAGTTGGTGAGATCGAGTAAGGAAAAGAATTTTGGAAGATGTCTTGTAACACCAAAACAAAAAACTAGAGAGAGAGAGGAGAGAGAGAGAGAGAGAGAGAGAGAGAGAGAGAGAGAGAGAGAGAGAGAGAGAGAGAGGCGGGGGGTAATTGTTTAGCAATACAGATACACATCGGTTGCTTTCTGTGAGAGAGAGAGAGAGAGAGAGAGAGAGAGAGAGAGAGAGAGAGAGAGAGAGAGAGAGAGAGAGAGAGAGGCGGGGGGGGTAATTGTTTAGCAATACAGATACACATCGGTTGCTTTCTGTGAGAGAGAGAGAGAGAGAGAGAGAGAGAGAGAGAGAGAGAGAGAGAGAGAGAGAATCGTTTAACAATACAGATATACATCGGTTGCTTTTTGTGTGAGTGTCGTGTGAGTATGTGTGTGTGTTTGTTTGTTTGTTTGAGAGAGAGAGAGAGAGAGAGAGAGAGAGAGAGAGAGAGAGAGAGAGAGAGAGAGAGAGAGAGAGAGAATCGTTTAACAATACAGATATACATCGGTTGCTTTTTGTGCGTGTCGTGTGAGTATGTGTGTGTTTGTTTGTTTGTTTGTTTGTTTGAGAGAGAGAGAGAGAGAGAGAGAGAGAGAGAGAGAGAGAGAGAGAGAGAGAGGATAATTGTTTGGTAATACAGATACACATCGGTTGCTTTCTGTGTGTGTGTCGTGTGAGTTTGTGTGCGTGTGAGAGAGAGAGAGAGAGAGAGAGAGAGAGAGAGAGAGAGAGAGAGAGAGAGAGAGAGAGAGAGAATCGTTTAACAATACAGATATACATCGGTTGCTTTTTGTGTGAGTGTCGTGTGAGTATGTGTGTGTGTTTGTTTGTTTTAGAGAGAGAGAGAGAGAGAGAGAGAGAGAGAGAGAGAGAGAGAGAGAATCGTTTAACAATACAGATATACAGTACATCGGTTGCTTTTTGTGCGTGTCGTGTGAGTATGTGTGTGTTTGTTTGTTTGTTTGAGAGAGAGAGAGAGAGAGAGAGAGAGAGAGAGAGAGAGAGAGAGAGAGAGGATAATTGTTTGGTAATACAGATACACATCGGTTGCTTTCTGTGTGTGTGTCGTGTGAGTTTGTGTGCGTGTGAGAGAGAGAGAGAGAGAGAGAGAGAGAGAGAGAGAGAGAGAGAGACGATTGTTATGCAATACAAATGCTTTGTCTGAGAGAAAGAGGAAGACAGAGGGTGGAGTGTTTTAGGGAGGGGGGTTGAAGATAGCTTGGAAAAGGGGTCACCAATCGGAAGGAGCACTTCCTTCCCACCCCTGAGAGATCCTGTAGGAAAACAATTAAGATGAACACGACGACGAGGGACTGCCTGCTGCTGG
This sequence comes from Palaemon carinicauda, assembly GCF_036898095.1. NCBI lineage: Eukaryota > Metazoa > Arthropoda > Malacostraca > Decapoda > Palaemonidae > Palaemon > Palaemon carinicauda. The sequence goes on from NC_090749.1 coordinate 57,332,933, forward strand.
ATGAATATAAATTGATATATAGGTAAGTATGTGTGTATGTGTGTGTGTACGACTTTAGAGCTTTATTTTAATGGTTTCTATTCCCATCAATATACATTTTGGGTTATGAGTTAGCCTTCAGAGTTGCACTTTACCGCACTTGATTATCTACCAGGTACTTAATTTCCAGCCTTCACTTTTAAACGTAACAAATAAATAATAACAACAACAACGACAACAACAACAACAACAACTATAACAACAACAAATGTAGCCATTTTTATTTCACTGCAGGAAGAAAGTCCCAAACATGTCAATTCATCTATGGGGTTTCCCTGTTTTCATCACCACTCTGGCCAACTGCAGATTGGTGATGGTACGAGAATTTAGCCTGATCGCTCATAAACCAACCTATTATGGGTGGCCCTGACTAGTGCAGCTTTTGTTGATCATGACAATACACAAACCCTTTCACCACGTTAGGTATCCTCACTCAGAAAATGAGCATGCAAGTAAAATTGGTTTTAAAGACCACTTATGAATTACAGAGGCAAATAACATTGTTCTAACAAGCAGGACAATGCCCTAGAGACTGACCATAAATATTAATAGTACTGGTGACCAAGAAAACGGAATATGATTAAGTAAATTTTCCCCATCTTTGACTTATGAGTTTTGTGGTTTTGCAATTCAAAGGAGACTCTGGGCTATTATCAGAAGTCTTGTTCATTTTCTTGATCGGCTTAGATAAAGATTATGAAGTTTAAAAGGTCATCAAAAGCAAACGATTGTTTTCAAAATAAATCCAGAACCAGTTATCTATATAATCTAGGTATTTGAAAGTGGCTTTAAAATTCAAATTTCTTGTTTTGAAAGAGTATTGGCAGATATGAGACTGGTCTTAGATTACTGTATTGCAATCCACAGTCCAAATACCATTTGAAAAATGACCCTGATTTGCTTCATTACTGCTAATCAAGTGGGTAGTAGGTTGGCCAGGGCACTAGCCACCCGTTGAGATACTATCACATGAGAGTTATGGCGTCTTTTGACTGGCCAGACAGTACTACATTGGATCCTTCTCTCTGGTTACGCTTCATTTTCCCTTTGCCTACACACACACCGAATAGTCTGGGCCTATTCTTTACATATTATCCTCTGTCCTCATACACCTGACAATACTGAGATTGCCAAACAATTCATCTCCTAAGGGGCTAACTACTCCACTGTAATTGTTCAGTGGCCACTTTCTCTCGGTGAGGGTAGAAGAGACTCTTTAGCTATGGTAAGCAGCTCTTCTAAGAGAAGGAAACTCCAAAATCAAACTATTGTTCTCTAGTCTTGGGTAGTGCCATAGCCTCTATACCATGGTATTCCACTGTTTTGGTTTAGAGTTCTCTTGCTTGAGGGTACACTCGGGCAAAACTATTATGTCTTATTTCTCTTTCTCTTGGTTTAGTTAAAGTTTTCTAGTTTATATAGGAGAAATCTATTTTAATGTTACTCTTTTTAAAATACTTTATTATTCCTTGCTTTCTTTTCTAACAGGGGTATTTCCCTGTTGGAGCCTCTGTGCTTGTAGCATCCTGTTTTTTCAACTAGGGTTGCAGCTTAGCAAATAATAATAATAATAATAATAATAATAATAATAATAATAATAATAACAATAATAATAATAATATCATAGAACACTTAAAAGATAAAAAACATTAACTAATATTCGATAAGATTTGTTCTCCCAGCTTCAAGTATCGCATCTAAAAGTCCCTCTACGTTAATTTGGGAATCTTCAATCTTTTTTTTTTTATTAAGTAGAATAAGATTAAAAAAAATATATATACGTCTAAGCACCTTATGATAATACCTTCGGGGCTTCAGTTTTTTCATCTTTTTATCTCACAATAAGGGAGAGTTTTGTCATTTTAATGCATGAATTTAATTTTATTACAATTACGAATAATGTATTTAAGGACGTACAGGGTACTTTAACTGTATTTTTTTTTTACTTCTTAGAAATTTCTCTTTTTTATTTTGGAGAATGTTTTTGGATAACACTTCTAATCCTGTGTGGAGAGTGAACTTTTTATAAAGAACAGCATATCGAATAAATCAATAAGGCTATTCTATATTGAAAATGCCCAAATCAAAGCCCAGTACCTAGGAAATACATAGTAACTATAAGGACCAAATATCACTGATATTTCTACGTACTTTCGGCCATGTTGACAGCCATTCTTTAAGTTTTGACTTTAAAATCAAAGGTAAATGGCACTACTCTGACTGCGAATCTGAACAGAAGTAGTGAAAATATATTAATTAGTTTTACTTAAAACAGTTTCTATTATTATTATTATTATTATTATTAATTAATATTATTATTATTATTATTATTATTATTATTTATTATTATTATTATTATTATTATTACTTGCTAAGCTACAACCCCTAGCTGGAAGAGCAAGATGCCCAGGGGCTCCAACAGGGAAGATAGCTCAGTGAGCAGAGGAAACAAGGAAAGATAAAATTCGCAATAAGAGTAACATTAAAATAAATATCGCCCTATATAAACTATAAAAAACTTTAACAAAACAAGAGGAAGAAAAACAAGACAGAAAACAATTAAAAAAACCATTTTGTTT
>NC_090749.1:57336050-57341050 GCF_036898095.1 Palaemon carinicauda
GTTTGGCTATACATATATTTTTCTTGTCATGATCAGCTGCATTACAAACGCATAATTACTCGGTCTCCTCGTACACTAATATATATATATATATATATATATATATATATATATATATATATATATATATATATATATATATAAAATGTATATATATATATATATATATATATATATATATATAGGCTATATATATATATATATATATATATATATATATATATATATATATATACATCAAAGACATATCTCAATAATATGAAAGTGTTTGTACTTAGAGTAATTTAATGAGTAGTGGAGAATTTTATAGTTTATGTGAAGTTACTTCACTTTCTAACTTTAAAGTAAAGTTTGAATGAGACCACATTCAGAATTAAGATAATTTTAATTAGGCTTACTTAACTCACAAAGAAAAATATTGTTTGCATATTTTTTTGTTCAAGTAGATTAATTTCCATTAGAAGTAGCTTCAATACTAGACTCTGAAGACTTTGAAAATAGCGAAGAACAACCTGTTTTTTGTCATGATTATGGAATACTGTAGTATGGCAGGCGTGGTAAAGGTTACAGAGTTGATAAGAGTGTCACGAGGGAGATGGTGTGGGCACATGTTGATGATGAATAGTGGGGAGGGTGTGAGGAGGGTTTGTGAGGAACCTTTTTGGGGTGCAGGAAGATCAAGGGGGAGGCAGACAATCCTAGAGAGATATAACATGAAGGATGATATAGATAGAAGAGGTTTGATGAAAGAGGGTGCCTTTTATCGAAGCCATTGGAGTGGGCACATCAAGCAACCGACCCCTTAATTTAAGGATAACTGTGGGAAAGAAGAATAAATCGACATTTTGATGATCTTTGCGGTTTGTCTTCTGTACATAGTTGCTCCAACTTTTAAGCCCTCTACTTTATATTTTTCCCAGCTTCATTTCTTCCTTCTTGCTGGCTAAATTCTCAGCTCTTGCTTCACATTGCAAGCACTGAATGGCCTTCCAGTTCCAATCGCTGTACCATCCTGAACTTTAGATGTTAGAACTTGTAATAAATCTTAGATTTGACGTAATGTAAGCTAATCAGACTTGGTTTTATTCTTTTGGTCTTCTAATTTGATGCAGTGTAACCTAGTGGAACTTCAGCTTTAGACCTTGTAAGGGTTGTGGTGTCAGATTTGGTAACGTCACTGGCTGGTGAACGCCAGACTGGGGTTCGATTACCGCTCAGACTTGTTAGTTTCTTTAGTTGCTGCAACCTCACCATCCTCTTGAGCTAAGGATGGGAGGTTTGGGGGAGTTTATAGGACTATCTGCGGAGTCATCAGCAGCCACTGCCTGGCCCTCGTTGGTCCTAGCTTGGGTGGAGAGGGGGCTTGGACGCTGATCATATGTATATATGGTCAGTCTCAAGGGCTTTGTCCTACTCTATAGGGCAATGTCACTGTCCCTTGCCTCTGCGATTGTTGAGAGACCTTTAATCCTTTATTGACCTTGTTATGTGTATTTGGATATATATGCTTGTGTATACATTTTACCCTTTCTGAGTGGGGATACCTTGACATAGTGATAGGGTTTGTGAATCGCTAAGATCAGCAAAACTGTACTATCCTGAGCCCTTCCCCCTGCCAATTATGAGTGGCTTTTAAACCTTTAAATGAAGAGTTTTCAAAATAGATATAATGCAACTTAACGGAGCTTTACCATTTAAGAGTTGTAACTTTTAAACTTTCAAACTTTAATGCTTGATCGTTTTATTCTTTAAATTGTATATAATACAACCAATGGAGCTTTAACATTCTAGCTTGCAACTGCTCAAGCTCGTAATAATGTAACCCAATTGAACCTTAATGTTTTTTGTGGAAAGTTTTCAAATTTGACATGATGCAATGTAATGGAGCATTTTCACTTGACCTTTCAGGTTGTAATCCAGTCGAACTTAAATATTTGAAGTATGCAGTCTTCTAATTAGTGGAGTTTTGGTGTTTCAGTTTTCATTCCTCATAACTTTAGTGTTTGAACTAATGAATATTCTAACTAGACAATTTATATATAGGACCTTTATTTTAAGTTTTCAAATTTAAAGGTTAAACAGTCCTATGAATGGCAGATGGTGTATGTGTCCTACGGCATTCATAGGCCTATGGCATTCATAGGCATGTGTCCTACAGCATTCATAGGCATGTGTGTCCTACGGCATTCATAGGCGTGTGTGTCCTACGGCATTCATGTCAGCTTTGGTTGAAGTTGAATAGGTGTCCTCTTCGTCACGGGTGGAGGCGTTGATGGAGGTTTTGAAGGTCATGAAGTGGCTGTCCATAAGGAAGTCGGCTTTGGTTATCAGGTCCTTTATGGGTAAACTATCGACATCTGGTATGGCAGCGCGTACAGGTTTGGGTAAACGGCTTACCCAGAGGGCATGAAGTAGGTTCACCTCACGAGGAGAGCCGTCTGTGGCAGGTTGCAGGCGAGTGATACTGGTCATTTTCCCGAGGGTGAAAGAAGCTCTTTGGTCCCCCAACGGTTGTTGAGAGAGCTGAAAAGGCTTTGCTATACGGGCGGCTGGCGACGATGAGTACTGCTGCTGAAGGTATGCGTTGACCGCGTCATAGTAACGGTGAGAGGCGGTAGGGGGAGGCGGGGTGGGGGGGGGGGGGCAGGAGGAGCGAGTCACTCCGGGACTCCGGGGTCACCAATGTGACGGGGTAGGAGAAGGTTGGGACTCAAAGGCAGGTTGAAAGCAACTGAGTGAGTTTATTATAGAACACTCTCCTTTATATACAAAAGCTCAAGGCAACAAGAATTTTCATGTTCAAATTCAACACCATTACCACTGAGAAAAGCAGACATATTTTTTCAGGTTCTTTTTAGTGCGAGGGGAGAGTGAAGATACAAGCACAAAATGAACTATGTACGATCGTGTCATACACGGTTGGTACACTATTATCATTATTATTATTATTATTATTATTCCATAAGCAGACCTTCCTTTTAGCAAGTTTCGTTGAAAATGATAGCTGCCTCAGTGGCATTAGTCTTTTAGTTGAGATTCTCAATCTTTCAGATTTTTCTTCTTTTATCAGTACCGCATGCCGCTAGTGACTGTGCTTTGTTGGTGAATTTTACTAAAATATCTACTAAAATTAACTGTTAGAAATAAAATGTAAATAAGTTGCCAGGTGGCTCCTCTTATATTCAGGTAAGAAATGGATGGAAGTAGTCAGGGCAGGTTCTATTTATATGGCCCGATGGGATTGTCAAGACAGGCGTTGGTCGCTGATTGGTTCCCGTGGGAGGAGGTCATACCAAGTCTAGGATGGAGCTGCTCTCCCATTGTCTGAGGCGCTCGCCGGAAGGGGATCCGTTACAGTCAGGCTGCTTCTATGCTCACGGTCGTCAGAGTAAGGTGGTGTCTGAGTATGTCTTGGCTGGGCTCCTAGTGCTGCGCATTGATTGGCTAACACTTTGTGTGATTGGGGCTTGGCATCAGGTGTGCTGTTCTGCCGCTCAGTTCCCAGTTTCAGCGAGTCCCGAGCTGCTTGCTGATTGGCTGTGGTGCTTGCCAGGAGAGTCTGAGTCACGAGACTTTGGGTGGTGTTCCTATGACAAGAGGAGAAGATAATCTCTTGCATCATGTTAAGGATTGGCTTTTCTTGCTGGATGAGCAGGACTTCCTGGATCCTGAGCATTCTGCTATCCGGGGCACTGCCTATGATCATGGTATTCTTGGTGATATCGTCACGTTTGATGTTCTTGCTATGCAGCAGAAGTTTGTGCATATTAATGGCTCCCTGTTGAATGTGGCAGGACAATTGTTTCGATAGTCTCATCATCGTCATTCCAGTATAACGGCCGGAGCATCCACGGACTGGTCATTGGTAGGAAGAATAAACCACGCTGAACTTCTTCAGAAAGTCCTGAACTAGAGGGGGCGGGTGCTGTTCTTCATGATGATGGATCTTGAACTCGTGGTCTGGTATCATATTATCAGGTTGATCTCAATGTCCTCTTAAATGGGATTCCCTTGTTCTTGATATTCTTCATGGCAGTACTAGTAATAACCAGAACTGCTTTGTAGTACAGATTGTACTGGCCTGGAACATAGGGTGTCAGAAGATGGTTGAGCCTTTTGGCAAGATGGTAAGTCGGAGAAAGGCATTGGCTGATGATAGGGTGAAGGGGGTTCCCTCCCATAAAGGTCACCCGGCCTTAAATCACCAGTGATGGGATAGAAATGGACAGCTCCAAGAAACACAATACATAGTTAGGTAGCTATAATTCCTTCTACACATATTGTGATTAATTATCATCATGTCATTGTGATCTTTTTCATATAAAGCAAACGAAGCTTATATTATGGTGCAGTAATTTTAAACACAAAAGAAATATAAAGAGAATGGCAATTTATACGCAATGCAAATGAGTCATTAACTTTCTTCAAAAAACAATAGACCTATTTCAATCTCTGCACATGAAAGAATTTCTGTCTTTCGTCCAAGATTTTTCTTTCCTCTATATTCAATCATCCTCCCTTTTTTTGAACATCAAGTAACTTTATATAACTCAAAATCTCCTCCAATCCTTTTTGAAGCCTCTAATCCTATAGTAGCTTCTGCCAGTCCTTTTAAGATTCTGCTCTTCAACGACTTCGCTAATCTCCCTTCTGCAATCCCACTAATACTTCTCTAGCCTCGATAATCCCAATCTGAGCTTCCTTATTATTTTTATGTGTAGACTTAGAAAAAAAAACTCTTTTTTAGCTTTATGAAGTTTCTCTCTTTCATACAATTTTTATCAATATTTTATATAGAGTATATATATTCATATCACCATCATCATCATCATCATCAGCCATTACTAGTCCACTGCAAAACAAAAGCCTCAAAAATGTCTTTCCACTCAGGTCTGTTTATGGTCTTTCTGTGTTAGTCTACGTCCGCAAACTTTCTATTTGTTGATCCATCGTCTTCTCTTCCTTTCCTTACTTCTTTTAAAGTCTCTAGGGACCCATCC
>NC_090749.1:57346050-57348550 GCF_036898095.1 Palaemon carinicauda
TATATATATATATATATATATATATATATATATATATATATATATATATATATATATGTATATTCTTATTAAAGAAGAATACAGGTTTAATATATATTTTACATTGTTACTATTCAATTGGCTTTTTCGATACAATGAAACTATTTAGTTTATAAAATATAAAACACACACACAAACACACACACACACTTAGATATATATATATATATATATATATATATATATATATATATATATATATATATATATATATATATATATATATATATATATTTATAAATATACATATATATATTCATATGTATATATATATATATATATATATATATATATATATATATATATATATATATATTTATTTATATATATATATATATATATATATATATATATATATATATATATATATATATATATACAAACATAAATAACATAATCTTTCGGTTTACATATTAAAACATGGCATAGAATATCGAATTCTTGCAACGTAGTTTCATTTAGTGGTGAAATGTATTGTTAATTTTGTAGAATGTCGAATATAAATTAAGAAAAATACTTTCATATTATAATTATATGATATAGAATAATATAAAGCTTTTGCAACGTTTATTTTTTATAAGATCATTATGACAATTGTTATATTGAAAAAAAAAATACGAAAATTTCTATTGGAACTTCAGAATTATAGGTTTTCTTAATTCTATCTGAATCATTTCTGACAAAAAATTCCTTTGACTTAAGAATACATTAATATCCTCCTATTCAAAATGATTAAAGGCCTATCCTTCAATTTGAAATGGTAATAGGACTATTATCGATTCCTTTTATGGGATTTTTGCTAAGCTTTGAAAGCAAGAAATTCTAGTTTGTGAATCAAGGAATGAAAAAAGTCTTCAGATTAGATTAAGTCCGGTTTTTGTAACGAATAAGAAAACATTCATTTATATTCTTAGTTATAAACTGTCCCCTTTTTGATTTTGGAAATCCCTTGGTGGAACGTTTCAGGATTTTTTTATCGTTTCTCAACCATGCCATTTAACACCTAGTTATGGAATGCGTAATAAATGGATAGGTATTTTCTATTACAAAATGCTCAGTATGGAAAAAGAAATCGAAATGCCATGGGGATGGGGTAGCTTGAGGGTTTTTTTTTTTTCTTTCTTTTTTTGAAAAAGAACTTCCATAGGTCCTCTGAAGGGGGAAACAGATCAGCAGGGAGTTTCTGGAGGGAAAAAGAAAAAAATTATCTTCAGAGATCCTCTTGAGGGAAAAAGGTACAAGTAGAATTCCCTTGAAGGGAGAAAAGGACTAGTAGAAGTCCTCAGAAGGGAGAAATAGTGTCTTCCAAAGCAGCATCAGAAAACAAAAGTCGGCTATATTAAGTATCCATTCAAGATTATCAACAACTAACCATGGTAAGGGGCCGGGGGTTTCTAGAGTCGACTCTGGCTGTTGGATAGGAATGAGGAGCGCAGCCTGTGTGTTAGGGAAAAAGAGTTCAATGTACTACTAATGAGGCACTTAATACGGAATGTGAAGGGATAAGATAATTGAAGTGTAAATGTGTCTTTTTATTCCACTTTAATAACTTACACCTACTCTCTCCTTTCCTGGATATTAGGATTTAATGTCTATATATATTGTTGTTTTTTTAGATCAAACTGTTGAAATGTTAAATTTATAAATTTATAAATATAAATTGTTTTTGCTCATGTATGAAAATTTTACCTAAAAAAAAAAAATTATCTTCTCACTTTATAGAAAAGTATAAGGCTGTCACATCACAATATTTTTTTCAGGATGCAATGTAGATGATTGTGGTAAAAGTTGATCTTGATCATAATTGGCTAAATGCTTCTTTGTAAGAGTAGAAGAGACAATCTAGCTATGGTAAGCAGCTCTTCTAGGAGAAGGACACTCCAAAATCAAACTACTGTTCTCTAGTCTTAGGTAGTGCCATAGTCTCTGTACCAAGTTCTTCTACTGTCTTGGGTTAGAGTTCTATTGCTTAAGGGTACACACAGGCACACTATTCTATCTGTTTCCTTATTTCTTCTCCTCACTGGGTTATTTTTCCCAGTTGCAGCCCTAGGGCTTATAGCATCCCTCTTTTCCAAATAAGATTTTAGCTTAGCTAATAATGATAATAATAATAATAATAAAAATAATAATAATAATAATAATAATAATAATAATAATAATAATAATAATAATAATAATAATAATGACTAGCAGAACCCGTGTAATTTAAACAAAATTATATTTTCAATGCTAATTATCTTGTTCATAGCATATACGTGTTTGAATAAAATGTGATAAGATTTGAACTGTATATTATGTTAAAAAATGAGCAATACATGAAACAATTTACAAAACTTCTGTATATACAATATTTTTAGTGAAGGTAGTTCCTCTTCTCTGGCCATGAGTAGAATTATTCTGAGGACAAATTTTCACTCTTACACTGTCCATAGACCTTGCTCTTAAGAAGGCTACATAA
>NC_090749.1:57358550-57361050 GCF_036898095.1 Palaemon carinicauda
CGTGCTCAGCTGGTAATAATAGATTCAGATAATACAGATGACTGACTCATTCCTTAAAACCTAAATAAATATCAAGAATTGAATTCAATCAGTCACTTAGAAAGAATCAAAGGTTTTCAAAAATTCAAAAGTTCAAAGGATCAAGACCTTCAAAAGGGTGTCTTTCACTTCTCCGTAACTCCCCTTCGTCATGATAAAGTTGAGACAAGTTACCCAACATATGTTGCCATTATAAAGTTCCGACAAGTTTAAAAAGGTCTCCATGCAGTTTGTTCTTCAGGAGATATTTTGCATGACCCTGGACGCACCCAGTTTGAAGCTCAATAGATGTCAGAACTTTATAAATAACTTTGATTATTACTATCATCATCAATGGAAAAACAAGCACAAGTAATGTTTCTATATAAATGGATTGAAAGAATAAAGATATAAAAATAATTTCTGAGAACATAATTGATTTTTATTGACAGGAAAATTAAGCAGGTTTTCAAAGGCTCTGTTTTTATTTTTATTTTTTTTTAGTATTCTTTTTTTTTTATTTTCCAGACTCATCCAGTTATTAATGATTTATTATTATTATTGTCATTATTATTATCTTTTACCATCAATTTAGTGCTATTATTATTATTATTATTATTATTATTATTATTATTATTATTATTATTATTATTATCACCTTTTACCATCAATTTGGTGTTATTATTATTATTATTATTATTATTATTATTATTATTATTATTATCATTATTATTATCATTATTATTAACCTCCTACCATCAGCTTGGTGTGACTACGGTTGTTCATTCATTTTTCCGTCCATCTGTCTTGCTTACCTGTCTATCTGTCAATCAGTCTGTCTGTCATGGTTACTTTGTTAATGTAACTCCTCCTACACTATCCAAAGGATTCCTGTCAAACTTGACACTAAGGTAGAACATCATATATAACATGAAGGGGAATTTTACATTGGGCCGTGTGCCATTATGTCCAACGTAGAATAAGGGATGATGAACCAAAAAGTATTCTGGAGGATCAATAGTATTCCAACAGAATAAGTATGGAGTATTCCAGAAAAGAGAAAGAAAATTGTATTCCAGAGATAAGGGGCATGGTATCCCAAAATAGAACCAAAATCGTAATATTCCTATTCCTGACACGAAGAGTCGTTAAAACAATAAAAAAATTTCCCTCATAAAGAACTGAGAATGGAAAACAAAAGAAGACGAGAAGTATTCCATAATACGAAGAAAAATGTATTCAAAGAAGCTAAAACATTATTTACCTAAGGAACAAGGCAATGAAGGGGCATTAAAAACAATTCGAGGAACGAACATCCTTCAGAATGCTATCGCAAGAGCATTCTAGAAACAACAAAAAGTCAGCACCGTTCGAGAAACGAAGACTTCTGGAACACCGCGATGAGAGTGAGTATTCCAGAAGACGAACTCGTCTGAGGATATTCCTGGAAACCACGACACTTCCAAGCCTCCTCTGGATTACTGGAATGAGCTCGCAAGAAAGAAATCTGCATTTCATTCACGCATAGCAGTCTCTAAATAATGCAGCCCTGTGTCCTTATGGAGAATTCCATCCGGAAGGAGTGTGGGAGAGAGAGTGATGAGACACAAAGACGAGATTCTGGAGGGCTGGAAGTTAACTACATAGTGAGGAGGTTCTTAGAATTTCGATGTTTCAAAAAGTGTTTTTGAGGTTTGTTGGTTTATGTTTATTGCTTGAGGGCCTTTGACACTAACCTGAGACTAGGCATCAATGCCCTCCCCATTAGTGCTATGGATGTGAGGACACCTCTAATATAGCTAGAGGCCTCTGTCGAGTATAGCTAAAGGTCCAGAGACCTCTCCCTTACTGTTATGGGTCCAGGGTAATTGACATTTGTACAAAGGGTCTAGGGACCTCTGGTTTATGTTAGGAATTTGAGAAATTTACCAATATTACTAAGGGCCGAGATCTCAACATTACTGTTTGTGGTCAAGGAACCTCCCCATTAGAGCAAGAGGTATAAGGACTTCCCCATTATTGCTAGGGATCTGAGTACCTCTCCAATATTACTACATATCCAGAAACCTCCTCATTACTGTTAATATATAAGGACTTCTTCATTACTGCTATGGGCCCAGAGACTACCCATCAATTCAAGGGGGTCTAGGTACATTCCAATTATTGCTAGGGATCTGAAAACCTCTACAATATTACTAGAGATCCAAACACCTTCCCATCACTGGTTGGATCTAGTGACCACTGCATTATTGCTATGGGTACAGGGACCTACCTATTAATTCCAGTGGGCTTGGGACCTTCCCATTATTGCTATGAGTCCAGGGACTTCCCCATTAGTTCAAGGGGTCATGGGACCTTCCCATTATAGCTATGAGTTCAGGGACCTCCTCATTAGCTCAAGGGGTCTTGGCACCTTCCCATTATTGCTATGAGTCCAGGGACCCTCCCCATTAGTTCTAAGGGTCTTGGCACCTTCCCATTA
>NC_090749.1:57368550-57371050 GCF_036898095.1 Palaemon carinicauda
GATAGTATCTCAACGGGTGGCTAATGGCCTGGCCAACCTACTACCCCCCCCTTGATTAGCAGTAATGAAGCAAATTCGGGGAATTTTCAAATTGTATTGTGACTGTGGATTTCAATACAGTAATCTGGGACCAGACTCATATCTGCCAATACTCTTTCAAAACAAGAAGTTTGATTTTAAAACCACTTTCAAATACCTAGGTTATAGATAACTGGTTGTGAATTTATATTGAAAACAATCGTTTGCTTTTTGATGACCTTTCAACCCTTCATAATCTTTATCTAAGTCGATCATGACAAATAACAAGACTTCTGATAATATTCCAATGTCTCCTTTGAATTGCAAAAACCACAAAACTCATAAGTCAAAGATGGGGAAAATTTACTTAATCATATTCCGTTTTCTTGGTTACCACTGCTATTTATATATATGGTCAGTCTCTAGGGGATTGTCCTGCTTGTTAGAAAAATTTTACTGTCCCTTGCCTCTGCCATTCATGAGCGGCCCCTTTAAACCAATCTTATTTGTTTGTTCCATTTCTGAGTGAGGATACCTTAACGTGGTGAAAGGGTTTGCGTATCGCCATGATCAACAAAACCTGTACTAGTCAAGGCCACCCATAATAGGTTGGTTTTCTGTAAGCGATTACGGTAACTTCTCGTACCATCACCAATCTGCAGTTGGCCAGAGTGGTGATGAAAACTGGTCAAACCCCAAATATGAATTGACATGTCTGTGGCCTTCCTCCTGCAGTGAAATAGAAATGGCTACATTTGTTGTTGTTGTTGTTATTTGTTTGTTACATTTAAAAGTGAAGGTTAGAAATTAAGTACCTGGTAGATAATCAAGCGTGGTAAAGTGCAACTCTGAAGGATAACTCATAACCCCAAATGTGTATTGATGGGAATAAAACCATTAAAATACAGATCTAAAGTCGTACACACACATACACACATATGTACCTATATATCAATTTATATTCATCCAGCAGCAGGCAGGCCCTTGTCGTCATGTTCATCTTAATGGTTTTCCTACAGGGTCTCTCAAGGGTGGGAAGGAAGTGCTCCTTCCGATTAGTGACCCCCTTGTCCAAGCTATCTTAAACCCACCCCCACAATACCTCACCCTCGTCTTTCTCTTTCTCTTAGACAAAGCATTTGTTTTCCATAACAATTCTCTCTCTCTCTCTCTCTCTCTCTCTCTCTCCTCTCTCCTCTCTCTCTCTCCTCTCTCTCTCTCTCTCTCTCTCTCTCTCTCTCTCAATCACACACACACACACAAACAAACAAACAAACACACAAACTCACACGACACACAAAATGCAAACCGATGTGTATCTGTTTTGGTAAACAATTATCCTCTATCACTCTCCCCCCCCCCCCCTCTCTCTCTCTCTCTCTCTCTCTCTCTCTCTCAGAAAGCAACCAATTTGTATCTGTATTGCCAAACAGTCCTCTCTCTCTCTCTCTCTCTCTCTCTCTCTCTCTCTCTCTCTCTCTCTCTCTCTCTCTCTCGGAAAGCAACCAATGTGTATCTGTATTGCTAAACAGTCCTCTCTCTCTCTCTCTCTCTCTCTCTCTCCTCTCTCTCTCTCTCTCACTCTCTCCTCTCTCTCTCTCTCCTCTCTCTCCTCGCTCTCTCTCTCTCTCTCTCTCTCCGATTTTTTTTTATGTTACAAGACATCTTCAAAATTCTTTTCCTTACTCGATCTCACCAACCACATCACCACTTCATTCTTGTTTTTTCCGGGTCTAATTTCTTTTACTCTTGTGGGAGACGAGACAACAGGACAATAATCATTGCCTTACCCCCCATCCTCGGATGGATAGGGGCTGCCCCCCCCCCCCCCCCAGCTGCATTGAACAATTGTTGATAAGATTCCAAAGGCCTGACATTAAATAAAAGAAAATAGCGTTTGAAATTTAAAATCTACTCATGAATGGCAAAGGCAAGGGATATTGACAGTGACCATATATATATATCATCACCGCCCAAGTCCCCTCTCCACCCAAGCTTGGACCAGGGCGGGCCAGGCAATGGCTGCTGATGACAGAGCAGGTAGACGTATAAGCTCCCCACACCCTACACTCTTAGCTCACAAGGAAGGCAAGGTTGGAGTCATTGTAAGGAACTATCAAGTTTGTGCGTGACCCGAACCCTAATCCGGTAAATCGCCAGGCAGGGCCGTATCCTATAGGCTACCATAACCCAAAGGGTCACCTTTGTTAATCACACAGTTGGACACATGTATTAGCCCCTTCTCACTCTTAGAAAGTGTAGATTTTCGCACCCTTACTACACTGTGAGTCACAAAACAGTTTAGTGCAAGAAGGCAAGGTATGGTGGGTGGGGCTAAGCTCAGGAACTCGCTGCGCAGTAATGGTGTGAGATGGTACACTTTCTCAGATAAAGGTGTGCCAGGATTAGTGTTCAACTATGCTACATTAACTATAAACTTTTTTTTTATATAGATATATACATTGAAGAGGAAAAAAACAGT
>NC_090749.1:57386050-57388550 GCF_036898095.1 Palaemon carinicauda
CACAGCGAATCAACCTAGTATGGGTGTCCCTGACTAGTACTGCTTTGCTTTTCTTGGCGATACGCAAATACTTTCACCACGTTAAGGTAGCCCCATTCAAAAAGATACTTACAAACATACATACATACATACATACATACATACATACATGCATATGGATATTATTATAGAAAAACACGGGACAAACTTTACACAAAAAGAAATGGGGTAGGTATAGAAAAACCTCCATTTTCCTCAGAAATGAACTTTAGTTCCCTCTCAAATAAAAAGTTAAGATACACCCTAAAATATCCTAAGGTAAGTGGGGCCACCCAGTGGGAACCAGGGGTTTTGGGTGGGGAAAATTGACTAGCAAATCAATAAATGAATGTAAAACTAACCTTATCTTCTCTATACATTATTATCTGGGACACAATAAATCCACGAAAAATTGCTTAAAATATGGGGATCCTCTTCCCCTGAAATGTTTATTTCACTCATTTTGCAAGTTTGATATTTCTGCGGCCGTTTGTGCATTTGTGTGTGGTTTCCTGCGCGGTTACAAGTTTATACTTCTGCATATAAGCTCCTTGACGAGTTTATACTTACAGATCACATTCATCATGTGACAAAGTTTACTATATTTCGGCACTTATGTACACTGGAGTGTGAATGTAGGCAGTTCTGTGACATACCCTGTTTTCTCTGACAACGCTTCAGTTCCTTTGTAGTTATGTAACGTGTTGAATGACCCTTCTGGAGCTCAAAGTAATGGCTACTCTTTTGGCTATTTCGATGCTATAGCCAAGTTTTATGGTACTCCTGGTGTAGTGAATATATTTTTAAAAGCTCATTGTGTTATCTCTCAAAGGTTAAAAGTGTCCCAAGTGCGATTCTGACTTAGCTTTTAGGAAAAACCTGCACAATTCCTACTGCAACAGTTCTGTAAAGATTGCCGAGATGAAAAAAAAGACGTAGTTGTCCACAATAAGGTAAAGATTTATTTGTGATTTACTTTTAGTTTGTGAGCTGGTAAGGTTTGTGACCTGGCCCCCATCTAGGAGTTGTGACCTGGGAACTACAAGGTTAGGTTTAGGTGGTTTGTTAGGTTCTGTACCTTTTTGCATATCTCAAAACTGTCAAACAATCACATTATGTGACCGGGAAAGGGGGGTCCAGGGAGATTGTCCCCCGGCTAGGAGTTGGGACATATGAACTACCAGGTTAGGTTAGGTGAGGTTGTTAGGTTTTGTACCCTTTTACACATCTTAAAAGTGTTGAATAATTACGTTATGTGATCGGGAAAGGGAGGTTCGGGGTGATTGTCCCCCGTCTAGGAGTTGTAATATGAACTGCCAGGTTAGGTTAGGTGAGGTTGTTAGTCTCTGTACCCTTTTACAAATCTAAAAGGTGTTGAATAATTACGTTATGTGACCTGGAAAGGGAGGTTCCGGGTGATTGTAACCCGGCTAGGAGTTATGACATATGAACAACCAGGTTAGGTTAGGTGAGGCTGTTAGGTTCTGTACCATTTTACAAATCTTTAAAGTGTTGAATAATTACGTTATGTGACCTGGAAAGGGAGGTTCGGGGTGATTATCCCGCGGCTAGGAGTTGTCACATATGAACAACCAGGTTAGGTTGGGTGAGGTTGTTAGGTTCTGTACCCTTTTACAAATCTCAAAAGTTGAATAATTACGTCATGGGACATGGAAAGGGAGGTTCTGGGTGATTGTCCCACGGCCAGGAGTTGTGACATATGAACAACCAGGTTAGGTTAGGTGAGGTTCTTAGTTTCTGTACCCTTTTACAAGTCTTAAATGTTTAAATAACTATGTTATGTGACCTGGGAAGAGCGGTTCGTAGTGATTGTCCCCCCGGCTATGAATGGTGACATATGAACAACCATGTTAGGTTAGGTGAGGTTTTTAGGCTCTGTACCCTTTTACAAATCTTAAAAGTATTGAATAATTACGTCATGTGACCTGAGAAGGGCGGTTCGGGGCGATTGTCCCACGGCTAGGAGTTGTGACATATGAACAACCAGGTTAGGTTAGGTGAGGTTTTTAGGTTCTGTACTGTTTTACAAATCTCAAAAATGATGAATCATTAAGTTATGTGACCTAGAAAGGGTGGTTCGGGGTGATTGTCCCAGGGATAGGAGTTGTAACATATGAACTACTAGGTTTGGTTAGGTGAGGTTGTTCGGTTCTGTACCCTTTTACAAATCTCAAAAATGTTGAATAATTAAGTTATGTGACCTGGAAAGGGCGGTTCGGGGTGATTGTCCCCTGGCTAGGAGCTGTGAACAGGAAACTACTAGGTTAGGTTAGGTGGGTTTGTTAGGTTCTTTTCACAATTACAAATCTCAAAAGTGTTGAATAATCACATTTTGTGACTTGGGAAGGGGGTCCACGGTGGTTATCTCCCGGCTAAGGGTTGTGCCATGGGAACTACTTGGTTAGGTTAGGTGGGTATGTTAGGTTCTGTAATCTCTTGCAAATCTCAAAAGTGTTAAATA
>NC_090749.1:57393550-57428550 GCF_036898095.1 Palaemon carinicauda
TATGCAGATGATGCTACTCTCTTTGCATCAATTCCATCCCCTGAATGTAGATCTGGGGTTGGTGAATCCCTTAATAGAGATTTAGCTAAAATTAGTGCATGGTGCAAGTTATGGGGTATGAAGTTGAATCCTAACAAAACTCAAAGTATGATTGTAAGTAGGTCAAGGACAGTGGCTCCTCAACATCCGGATCTCAGTATTGATAATGTTTCTTTAAATTTGTATGACACTTTCAAAATTTTAGGTGTGTTTCTCGATAGCAAATTTACTTTTGAGAAACATATAAGGTCTGTGTCTTCTTCAATTGCACAAAAAATTGGCTTATTGAGAAAGTCTTTTAAGATATTTGGTGATCAATCTATTCTGAAGAAGTGTTTTAATTCTTTTATTCTACCTTGTTTTGAGTATTGTTCTCCTGTCTGGTCTTCAGCTGCTGATTCTCATCTTAATTTGTTGGACAGAAACTTACGGTCTATTAAATTTCTTATTCCTGATCTGGATATTAATCTCTGGCACCGTCGTTCAATTAGTTCATTATGCATGTTGCATAAGATTTTTCATAACTCTGACCATCCTTTACATTCAGATCTCCCTGGACAATTCTATCCTGTTCGTAATACTAGGCAGGCAGTTAATTCTAATAGCCAGGCCTTCTCCATCACGAGGCTCAATACTATACAGTACTCTAGAAGTTTTATTCCAGCTGTTACCAAGTTGTGGAATGATCTTCCTAATCGGGTTGTTGAATCAGTAGAACTTCAAAAGTTCAAAGTGGGAGCAAATGCTTTTTTGTTGACCAGGCGGACATGAGTCTTTTTATAGTTTATATATGACATATTTGTTTTTGACGTTGTTAGTAGTTTGTATATGACATATCTGTTATGACGTTGTTACTTTTTTTAGAATGATTTATTGTTAATTTGTTCTCTTCAGTTATTTATTTCCTTATTTCCTTTCCTCACTGGGCTATTTTTCCCTATTGGAGCCCCTGGGCTTATAGCATCTTGCTTTTCCAATTAGGGTTGTAGCTTGGATAGTAATAATAATAATAATAATAATTTCTAATCAATCCCTGCCATTCACCCCCCAATATCCTTCTGAGGGATTTTTTCTCAAATTTCCTAAATCTATTGGAGAAACTTTTCTTGTTATACCACGACTCATGTCCATACAGTAACCCCGATCTCAGTAAACTTATATATAGCCTGATTTGTATATGTAATTTCAGGCCATTGAATTTCCAAATTTTATTTAACCTAGCCAATGCCTGATTAGCTTTCTTTTCCATCGTTCATTAAACTCTAATTCTAAAGACACTCCAATTCTTAAGACAATTAAGCAAGTTGGGGATACCTTAACTTGGTGAATGGGTTTGTGTATCGCTATGATTAGCAAAGCTGTACTTGTCAGGGCCATCTATACTAGGTTGCTTTGTTGTGAGAGCGACCAGAGGAAAATCTCCCATCACCAATCCTCATAATCTCTATTAAGGGAAAGTAGTTAAAATGATTGGTAAAAATCATTAAAGATTTTTCCATGTAGTGGTCAATAAAAAGGGAAGAATAAAAGTGGGGCTTATTGGTAGTAGGTTGGCCAGAGCACCAGCCACTCGCTAGAAAGTTATGAGGTCCTTTGACAGGCCAGACAGTACTACATTGGATCCTTCTCTCTGGTTACGGTTCACGTTCCCTTTGCTTACACATACACCGAATAGTCTGGCCTATTCTTTACAGATTCTACTCTGTCCTCATACACTTGACAACACTGAGTTTACCAAACAATTCTTTTTCACCCAAGGGGTTAACTACTGCACTATAATTGTTCAGTGGCCACTTTATTCTTGGTAAGGGTAGAAGAGACTCTTTAGCTATGGTAAGAATAGGAGAAGGACACCCAGATTCAAACCATTGTTCTCTAGTCTCGGGTAGTGCCACAGCCTCTGTACCATGGTCTTCCACTGTCTTGGAGTAGAGTTCTCTGACTTGAGGGTACACTAGGGAACACTATTCTGTTTTATTCCTCTTTCTTTTGTTTCTTCTAAGTTTTTATAGTATATATAGAAAATATTTATTTTAATGTTGCTGTCCTTAACATATTTTTTCCTTGGTTCCTTTTCTCATTGGGTTATTTTCCCTATTTGGGCCACTGGGCTTATAGCATCCTGCTTTTCCAACTAGGGTTGTAACTTAGCAAGTAATAATAATAATAATAATAATAATAATAATAATAATAATAATAATAATAATAATAATAACAACTTCGGGAGTGTTACACCTTTATCCTGATGTTTGGAGGAAGGTTATAGATTTATAGAACCCCCCCCCCTCCCCCCAAAAAATGCATTCAAAATTGATAAATCTACTTCCCAGGATGAAAATCGAACTAGTTATGTTTAAAAGCCGCAATTTTAATCGGAAATTTTCCTTAAAAATATACTGTTCTCAGCCGTATTTCAGTGAAATACATGCGACCGTAATTTTACTCTACTTTAATATCTTCTACCGGTTGGTGACCGTAATATCAATCCTTTACGTCAATATATCCGTTTTCAAAACCGGCAAATGCCTGGCAACATTTATTCCAGGATATTTACCATTTTTGTACCTCCATTTTACATATATTAAAAAAAAAAATTTATCTATTGGATGTGGTCTGCGTGCACCGTTAGAAATATGCCGTAAAAAAAAATGTAAAAATCCTGGAATAAATGTTGCCATGTATTTACCGTTTTAAAAAAAAAGATATGTTGACGTAAAGGAGTCATATTTTACGGTCACCAATCTGTAAAAGATAATAAGAAAGTAAGGTAAAAATTACGGTTGCCTGTATTTTACTGAAATACGGTCCAGAACATTATATTTTTACGGAGAATATCCAATTAAAATTAAGTTGTTGTTTTTTAACAGTGTAAGTATTATTTCCAAAAGGCCATAAGTTACTTTAAAAATGGCTATGTGTGATTACTTATATTTTTGTCTATTGGATTCAAGGAAATTTAAGGAGTTAGAATTCATCAGAAGGATTTATAAGAAATAGATCAGGTATTGATTCGCCAAGGCTAAACACTAACAATTAAACGCGTTTAACAAACATTAATTTATTTAAAGGCGAGAAAAAGTATAATAAACTTTTTCTAAAGAATTCTCGCCTAGGAAAAAGGTCCAATGGCCGAGAATAATAGAGAATGAATGTGAGAACAGGAGTGACAAATGAAATGTGAAATTACCTGGGGAAAAAGTGATTGAAATCATATAGGGAAAAAATGGATGAAATTGTTGTGAAATGATAACTTGTTGGCAGAATATAGAATGCTAGTGTATGCGACCTGCAAAAATGACTGCTAAATATTTAAATAGATATGCACTCACATTCGACCGTTCTATCCCCTCCCGCTTACTAACTGTAACCCCGCTCACCAGGGTATGACTAGCCCCTCTCCCTCTACCCGAGGGACGATGAGAGACTGTATAGTTATGTCTTGCCACCAAGGATGACTGGAAGGAAATATATATTAATATATTTATAGACTGTCACTTGGTCTTTACTATATAGGGGAGATAAGGAGAAAAAAAAATGATTGAATTAGGACTTATATATTTATAATGTATCTATTTTATACAGAATTATGTACTATAATATATCCATCTTCATACACTTATACCTACGTCATTATGTATATGAGGGAAAGTTCGTTTTGTTTCATTCACTCGCCCAAACACACATTTTGAGGAAAGAAACCCCCCCCCCTATTTTGAAATAGTCCTAATATTCCGTGTGACACATATCTGACAGTCCCTTTTTGGTTGGTCCTAACCCTTGCCAGGCCATAATGCAAGACGTACCCAAACACACGCCTGCTGAGTCCACCCAGTATACATAATACATTCAGAACACATCACCTGGACCTCCAAGATTACACTCTAGCATCGCCTTTGAGTATGTCAACAATGTGATGTCCAATCAGAAGGTGTGAATGTGTTCGGAATCAAACAAGAGACGATTATTGATTGGCCCTTTAGGGGTATAATCTAGGTGTCGTCCATGTTCCTGATGACACTCGTTTGTTATTCCAAGTCTTTAGGGTTCCAGTTATCTTCAGAGACAAGACCCTCCTACCCCCCCACCCCCGACCAAGAACCAATTTCCATACAGATTCCCAGAAGGGCTTTCTGTACCCTATTGTTGCAAACTGTCCGATTCCAGAGATGATGTGAATTAACCACTGTTACATATCCCTTCTCGGACTCTTACCGGCGAATCACAATAGCTATTCGTCTATATAAAATTAAGATTATTTAATATTTTGTTAAATATTAATTAATAGAAATAACATTTTCTTATTTCATTTCATATTAGTGCATAAAAATAACATTTCATTTTTATTTTGATCTATATTAGTGCATAAAAATAAAATTTTATTTTTATTTTGTTCCATATTAGTGTATGAAAATAACATTTTCTTTTAATTTTGTTCCATAGTAGTGCATAAAAATAACATTCTATTTTTATTTTGCTCCAAATTAGTTCTTTTCATTTTGTTTCATATTAATACATAAGAATATTTTCTTATTTTGTTCCATCTTAGTGCATAAAAATATTTTTTTTTTATTTTGTTCCATGTTAGAGGATAACAATAACATTTTCATATTAGTGCATATAAATAAATTTTTCTTTTTATTTTGTTCCGTATTAGTGCAGAGAAATAACATTTTCTCTTTATTTTGTTTCATATTAGTGCCTAAAAATACCGTTTTTTTTCATATTAGTGTATAAAAATAAAATTTTCTTTCTATTTTGTTTCATATTGGTGATCATCTAGGGCTATTCCAACATTTTATTTTCGTAATTAACCACATTTATAGATCTCTCTTCCTTGGAAACTCCAGTGCCCAGATCCTTCTAAAAATTCATCAGCTTTATTTAATCCTATTAGTGCAATAAGTAAGGAAGTAATTTAGTATTAGTTCAATTTTCTGAAGAACCTGCTTGGTCATTTCAGTTGTAAGGTTTTTAAAATAGATATCTATATGATACCCTTTTAAACCCTTATCCCACACCACACAAACTGATATTGCCTAAATTTTTTATTATTCTCATCCTGTTAGTAATTTGGTTGCTATTAATGGTTTTTTGTAGATGGGGGTGAGTTGATAGCTCTATTATTTGGAATTAGCTACAGATAAAAGTCTGCTACTTGTTCCTTTATGATAGAACTACATTAACCCGTATCTGCATAGATCCCTCAAAGACCAAAGTTAGAGGTAAATTTAGTTTAGGTGTATGGATATGTTGTTGAAGCCACAAATTATATTAATATGTCTTTGGAATCATCTACATAACCCTTCCTAACCTCACACAGCCCCATGAAAGAATATTATGAATACTACCCAAGGGTATATTTCAGCAACACGTCTCTGGAGTTTAACTATTAAATGGCTCTTCACCAGTCCAATTGTAAACCTGAAGCCCTTAAATGGCTATTTCCTCTCAGGACTCCCTGGAACCTCTCCTTTGGCACCTTATTAGTGTCTGTCACCCTTATGAAGGTGCCGACCACAGTGACAGTGGTCGTCTGTTCTCCCTGTCGATAAGCAGGTCCATCTTCCTGCCTCAAGAGGGTTGGTTCCATTTTGGTCTTCCTTAATGGATTCCAGGGATCCTCTGAAGAAGGGGAAGAAGAGGAAGGAAGTTTGGAAAGGAGTTGTGGTGTTAAAGAGAGGGAAGAATGGGAAGCGAGGTTCGAAAATTGCGTGGATAAATGGAAGGAGTGGAAGAGACTATTAAAATGTTTTGAAGAAGGTGAATCAGAATGTAAGGAAGAAGAGGGCAATAAGGAAACGGAATCAAAGGGATTATAAAGTACAGAATATGTGAAGGACAAGAAAAATGAAAATATTAAATTAGCAGATAAGGTGAATTAATGATATTGAGTTTGCCAATTATTTTGTACAATGTCAAAATGAGTCGAGAATTTTCCTGAATTTCACGAAAAGTTAGTTTAATGCATTTTTTATATCTCAAAATTTATGAAATATTAACGTGTTTAAGCATTCGTGAAATGTATACATTTTCTGGCTTCATGAATGTGCAAATATGAATAAGAACTTTTTAATCCATTTTTGCAAAATCATTAACAAAATTTGAAAAAATACCCAAAACAAAAATCTATTTTATTGGATATTGATAAACATTAAGAAAATTCTCAGAATCACTTAATTTTGAAAGATTTTGCTAATATTTTCCTAAAAATCGTGAGTAAATATTAGTGATATAAGCAGATAGTTTACAGCGAATATTTAAAATCCAATTTGGCAAAATTCGCATTTCGCGAAACAAAATCATCAGCAATGCCTTCATGGATACCTCCGAACTTGTTTGTGTATTCGTTTGTATGCATACACACACACACACACACACAAACACACACACACACTCAGTCCCATGGCATGATCAATGAAACTTCATCCCGAAAGCAGCGAGAGAAATGACGATATGCAACAAAGCACTTTGCAGACTATATTGGAAAAGCCTGGCGAAGGTGTCATGGGAATGGATTGTTTTTGCAATGGTGTATTGATCATCTCTTTTATTTCTCTTTTTTTCTACTTCGTGGACCTGAGGAAGCCTAGGACATCAGGACGGTTGGTTTTAAGAGTCGGGGGACCTGGGGTAAAGGAGGGATTTTGGGGATGGAGACATGTGATAAAGGAAGGGATTGGGGTTGGAGACCTGTGGTAAAGGAAGGGGATTGGAGAAGGAGACCTATGGTGCAAGAGGAGGTTAGTGATGGAGACCTGTGGTGATGGAGGAGGTTGGGAACGGAGACGTGTTGTAAAGGATGGAGTTGGAGAAGGAGACCTATGGTGCACGAGGAGGTTAGTGATGGAGACCTGTGGTAAAGGAGGAGATTGGAGATGGAAACCTGTTGTAAAGGAGGGGGTTGCGGATTGAGACCTGTGGTAAAGGATGGAGTTAGAGAAGGAGACCTGTGGTGCAAGAGGAGGTTGGGGATGGAGAACTGTGGTAAAGGATGGGGTTTGGGACGGAGACATGTGGCAGAGGATGTGGTTGGGGATGGAGACCTGTTGTAAAGGATGGAGTTGGAGAAGGAGACTTATGGTGCAAGAGGAGGTTGGGGATGGAGACCTGTTGTGAAGGAGGGGGTTGAGGATGGAGACCTGTCGTAAAGGATGGGGTTGGGGATTGAGACCTGTGGTAAAGGATGGAGTTGGAGAAGACCTATGGTTCAAGAGGAGGTTGGGGATGGAGACCTGTTGTAAAGGAGGAGGTTGGGGATGGAGACCTGTGATGAAGGAGGAGGAGGGGGATAGAGACCTGTTGTAAAACAGGGGGATGGGGATGGAGATCCTTTGTTAAGGAATGGGTAGGGGATTGAAAAGGATGGAGTTAGAAAAGGAAAAGAAGGTTGGGGATGGAGAACTGTGGTGGAGGAGGTGGTTGGGGATGGAGACCTGTTGTAAAGGAGGAGGTTTGGGAAAGAGACCTGTGGTGGAGGAGGAGATTTGGGGATTGAGACCTGTGGTGGAGGAGAAGGTTGGGGATGGAGACCTGTTGTAAAGGAAGGGGTTGGGGATTGAGACCTGTGGTAAAGGATGGAGTTGGAGAAGGAGACCTGTAATGCAAGAGGAGATTAGAGATGGACACCTGTGGTAAAGTAGGGAGCTGTGGATGGAGACCTATTGTAAAGTAGGGGGTTGGGGATAGAGAGCTTTGGTAAAGGAAGTGGTTGGGGTTGGAGACCTGTGGTAAAGGTGGTTGGAGAAGGAGACCTATAATTTAAGTTGAGGTTGGGGATGGAGACCTGTGATGAGGGAAGGGGTTGGCAATTGAGACCTGCTGGAAAGGAGGGGATTGTGGATGGAGACCTGTGCTAAAGGATGGGGTTGGGTATGGAGATCTTTGGTAAAGGAGGTGGTTGGGGATGGACACCTGTGATAAAGAATGGGGTTTGGGATGTAGACCTGTTGTAAAGGAGGAGGTTGGGGATTGAGACCTGTGGTAAAGGAGGTGTTTTGGGATAGAGACCTGTGCTAAAGAAGGGGGCTGAGGATGGAGACCTATGTTAAAGAAGGGCCCTGGGGATGTATAATAAACAAAATAAAGGAGGGTGCTGGGATGAAGACATGTGATTAAGGAGGAGGTTGGGGAAAGAGACCTGTGGTAAAATAGGGTGCTGTGGATCGAGAGATATCATAAAGTAGGGGGTTGGGGATAGAGAGCTTTGGTAAAAGAAGGGGTTGGAGATGGAGACCTATGGTAAAGTAGGGGGCTGTGGATGGAGACATATGGTATAGTAGGAGGTTGGGGATGGAGACCTGTAGTGAAGGAAGGGGTTGGTGATGGAGACCTGTTGTAAAGAAAGGGGTTGGGGATGGAGACCTGTGGTAAAGGAAGGGGTTGGGGATGGACACCTGTGGTAAAGGAATAGTTTGGTGATAGAGATATTAATGCTGACCCCCGATGTAATCCAATACTAACCTCAGAGTTTTCTGTTTCCCCAACAGCTATCATTACTTTTGTCTGTTCTTTTGTACATCATCTCTACCAATCTAACCAACTTCTCCAACTCCACTTTCCTTTTCCTCGAGCACCAAAACATCATTTCTCTTGGTATCATATCCTAGGCCCTCTCTAGATCTCCCAAAGTACAGAGGAGCTTTTGGTTTTCTTCCAGCTTCTTTTCCTTTAGCTGCGTTACTATAAATATGGCATCCACAGTCTCCCTCCCCCCCCCCCCCATAAATCCATACTGGTGTTTACCAATCTTTACAAAGTCTCTCGATCTCTCATCTAGTGCTCTCTCAAAAACTTTCATACCTAGTTCTGTTAGTTCAACTCCTTATAGTTACTACTTTCCATGATACACCTTTTTGCATAGATATAGATATCATTAGACTCTCCTCCCAGTTTTTAGGCATTATTTACTCATTCATATTGCTCTTAAGTCCAGCATCCATTGTTCCCCCTCTGTAGCTAGTATTTTAACCATTTCAATTTGAGAGACTGATGGACCTGGTGCTTTATTATAATTTTTTCAGTGAAGTGGGCATTCACTTCTCTTCTGTATTCCGTATCTTCACCACTGGTCCCTCCACCCTCTGTGCTTCTCCCAGCTTTTCTTTCTCATTTTCATTATTATAATAATAATAATAATAATAATAATAATAATAATCATAATAATAATAATAATGATAATAATAGTTGCTATTATTATTATTATTATCTTTTTTTATTATTATCATTATTATTATTACTATTATTATTATTATTATTATTATTATTATTATTATTATTATTATTATTATTATTTCTTGCTAAGCTACAACCCTAGTTTAAAAAGCGGGATGCTATAAGATCAAGGGCCATAACAGGGAAAAAAACCCGGTGAGAAAAGGAAACGAGAAAAAATTAAAAATTTTAGAACAGTAACATTAAAATAAACTATATAAACTTTAACAAAACATGAGGAAGAGATATTAGATAGAATAGTGTGCCCGAGTGTACCCTCAAGCAAGAGAACTGTAACCCAAGACAGTTATTCAAAATATTCTTTCCATCACCTCTTAATGTCTCGATCCTTATGCAATATATCTTCATCTCTATCCCTGATAACTCCTAGTTGCCCCAAATCCTATCTGCCTATTCCTCAAGTTTGAAATCGTATAGATATCCTTTTCTCTTCCCTAATTCGTAGCCTTTAATTATATTATTCTATCGCTCTTCCAACAGCTATACTTGCTTTCCCCAAAGAGTCTTTTTCTTCTTCTATGTAGAGTTCTTCTGCATCTTGCGCCTCCCTTACTTTCTAGTTCTTAAATGCCTTAAATTTTTTTTCAACTGACTCTTACACCTCTCGGCCTCACCATCACTTTTCTCCTTTGGACACATCATATCCCCTGGTTCTTCCAAGAACAAGAAATTTCTCCATTTCCCCTGCACATATTTCTTTCATACCCACCCAGATATTTTCTTCTGTTACCCTCTCCAAATCTCTTAAGTTCAACCTTTCCAGTCGCCTCTCACACACAATCCTCCTAAATTACTTTCTCTTTTCACCTTTAAGGTCCCAAACATTCATTCTAGATCTCTTCTTGGGTTTTCTACCACTCGTTTTAAAATCCATCTCTACGAGTTTATGATGTTTAACGCATGCTTCACCCGAAATCACTTTACAGTTCAGCACATTATTTGTGTCAGCTCTTCTAACCAAGATGTAACTTATTTGGCTTTCCATTCCTTTTCATAGGTTATCAGGTGCTTATCAGACCTCTGAAACCATGTATTCATACATGCTAATCCAACACTCTGAGCCATCTCTAAAATTTACAGTACTTCCTATCTCAATTTCTAATTCCAAACCCATTTCCTCCATGTACCTCCTCATATCCAAATCTTCTCTTCCCCACTCTACCACTCATGTCTACTCCTATGATTATCTTCTCTTCCTCTTTCACTGTCGTAGTTTATGTGTATATATATATATATATATATATATATATATATATATATATATATATATATATATATATATATATATATATATTGTATATATGTATATATATATATATATATATATATATATATATATATATATATATATATATATATATTGTATATATGTATATATATATATATATATATATATATATATATATATATATATATATATATGTATATATATATATATATATATATATATATATATATATATATATATATATACATATGTGTATATATATATATATATATATATATATATATATATATATGTATATATATATATATATATATATATATATATATATATATATATATATATATATGCAATTAAAATCTGCAAATGTAAATTTTTCTTCTGTGCAGATCTTCATCGAAGTAAAACTTTGTTTCTTTCAAACATCCTTTAACCTAAAAGTCAATATTCTCCACCTTACAATATTGTTTTCTCTCTCTCATTCAATTTTAATTTATGTTACTAAGTGGTCACAAGATTGAAAGGAATATTAACAATCATTTATGAATAAAAGATTTAACAATTTAATTAATTTATGTAATTCAATTCAGATTTCTTCGTTTATATAAGTGATATTTTTAAGAATTCAGAAATACTGGTGTCTTTAACTAGCCCAGGCCCGAAAGAGGTATGAAATATAAAAATAGAGGTTTTGTGACAAGAAAATAAGTGAGAAACCTTTAGACTCACGGAGGAAGAAAGGTTAAAAAAGATTTAGGGAAATCAAAAGCATAAAAAGTTCCGGTGACTAGTAGTAAAAATTATATAGTTATAGTTATAGTTATCTGTACAGTAATTTACTATTTTTTTCGGTTCTCTAATCATTGCTTCACAGTTATACATTTCCTCTGAAGCTACAAACTGCATTGATAACCATATACAATTTACTATAATTTTGTCTATCTATGTTTTTATTGCTCGATCCTTTTATTTAATAAACATATTTTATTTTTTTGCAGACGTGCCCAAAGCCACCATCAGCATCGACGCTGGCAGCAGCAGCAGCCTGGATTCGGGGTTGCCCTCCTCAGGGCTTCGAGAGGGAAGTTCAGCCACCTTGACGTGTGTCACAAGAGCGAACCCTCCGGTTTATAAACTCACGTTTATTTTTAACGTAAGTATTTGTATGTCTTGATTGTGGTTATCATTATCCATAAAGTATGTCAACATTTAAGTCCTATGATAGTCACTTTGTATTGATACTAAATACAGTGGGACACAGGAACTGCTGGTACACTTGACTCTTAAGGCTCGCTTCATATGAGCGGATTTTTTTTCCATACGAAAATATTTTAGTTCGTTATGAGGCATGTCTTCACACAAGGATTTTCCCCGAGCGACCTCTTGTTTTTTATGAGCCGCTATACTGGAACCACACGTTACCAGCTGCTATACTGGAACCACGCGGGTTAACAGTGCTGTGGCTAGGATTTAATGAGCTGCTATACTAGAATTAGGCAGGTTACCAGTGCCGTGGCTAGGTTTTTATAAGCCGCTATACTGGAACCACGCGGGTTACCAGTGTTGTGGCTAGGTTTTAATGAGCCGCTACACTGGAAACATGCAGGTTACCATTGCCGTAGCTAGCTTTTAATAAGCCGCTATACTGGAACCATACGGGTTACTATTGCTGTGGCTAGGTTTTAATGAGCCGCTATACCAAAACCACGTGGGTTACTAGTGCCATGTATAGGTTTTAATAAGTCGCTATACTGGAACCACACGGGCTAATTTTGCTGTGGCTAGGTTTTAATGACCTGCCATCCTGGAATCACGTGGGATACCAGTGCGCCGGCTAGGTTTTAATAAGCCGCTATACTGGAACCACGGGGGTAACCAGTGCCTTGGCTAGGTTTTAATAAGCCGCTGTACTTGAACAACTCGGGTTACCAGTGCTGTTGCTAGGTTTTAATGAGCTACTATACTGGAACCGCTCGGGTTACTAATGCCGTGGCTAGATTTAAATAGGCCGCTATACTGGAACCACTCGAGTTGCCAGTGCCACGACTAGGTTTAAATAAGCTGCTATACTGAAACCACTCGGGTTACCAGTGCCGCGGCCAGGTTTAAAGAAGCCGCTATACTGGAACCACTCGGGTTACCAGTGCCGCGGCTAGGTTTAAATAAACCGCTGTACTGGAACCACTCGGATTACCAGTGCTGCGTCTAGGTTTAAATAAGCCGCTATACTGGAACCACGCAGGTCACCAGCTAGGAAATTCTTCCAAGCAAGAAGAGTGTGAAGGGCCTCATTATTCTTAATTGATTTTCTAAACCACGCGACATCAATCTGCTCTTGTGAAGCGAGCTTAAAAAGGGCACCCAGATACATCTATACTGAGTTGCGAGTTCCTTTTTATTATTCTTATTATTACTAGCTAAGCTACAACCCTAGTTAAAAAAGCAAGATGTTATAAGCCCAAAGTTCTCCAACAGGAAAAAATAGCCTAGTGAGGAAAGAAAATAAGGACATAAAGAAATGATATAAAAAGTAATGAACAATTAAAATAGAATATTTGAAAAACATTGATAACAATATTTAGCCCCTTCCATCATCTCTACTATCTCTCTCTATGATATCTGGTAACACTCCATGAGGTAAGGGTATAACAAGGTGCACTACTTCGGAGCGAGGTTTGCTGGGGACTCCTGTTTCCAACTGCTCTTCTTTTTTATGAGGAAATTCTTCTTATTGAACTGAAATTTCGTTATTCGTATCCTTTCTGCGTTACACACGGAAAAATAGCTTTAGATTCACCTATGATTTCGGTTACTGCTTCTCTCCCAGCACTGCCGGACCGTAGAATTTATTCACAATGGACGTTGTAATTATAAACTTTCTTAATTTTATTAACATAAGAATGTTGCAAGCTGTCTGACTTACATATTTTGTGACATTCATTAAAATTTTGCGTTCTCTAAACTTCTTAATATTTACTAACTTCTCGACTTTCAAATTTCCTTAATTTTTAAGGCTAACCTAATTTATGAATGAACTCTTATACAAACTTATTTACCTATGAATGGCCGGAATTTCATAAGATTTCTAAAATTTTCATAGGTCAGGACTTATGTTCCTAGCTTTTGTATAATTCTTAAACTCTAGATTTATGTCTAGATTACTGGCATTCATGAACTTCCTGGTGTGTAAAACTCCAGATTTATAAGAAGAAAATAATTGAATTTTATAACTTCTGGGTTAACCAGCTCCTCGCATTGGAGTTTGATAAATTTCATAGACTTTCCTGATCCTCCGTGCATCTCAGTCTAGAATGGAATTTTAGAAAAATGTAACCCCTATTTTTTCTGCTATCTCGCAAAATTTAGCCTTTTGGAAGGGCCTGTCAGTAGCAATAATGGATCGAAATGAATACCAAGAAGCCTAAAGGCTAAGAGGAGAAAGTTAGCTTCTTAAACCAACAAAATCAGACAGTGTAAAAGGGATGGTGTTAAACTTTCCAGAATTCCATTGCTATTCAACCTTTTTGCTGAACTAATAGAAGAAGACATCTACTTTCCCATCGTTATCCCTACATAAAGGGTTGATTGACTGATATATGCCCTCTATTTCTAAGAGCATCAGGCGTGGTTGATGATTTTATTATCAGTAGTAGTAGCTAAGTTACAACCCTAATTGGAAAAGCAAGATGCTATAAGCCCAAGGGCTCCAAAAGGAAGAAATAGCCCAGCTAGGAAAGGAAATATGAAAATGAATAAACGATATGAAAAATAATGAACAATTAAAATTCAATATTTAAAAAAAAACAGTAGCAGCATCAAAACAAATATTTCATGTGTAAGCTATATTTCAGCGTGTTCAACATAAGAATATTTGCTGCAAGTTTGAACTTTTGAAGTTCTATTGATTCAACTACCCGATTGCGAAGATCATTCCCCAACTTGGTCACAGCTGGAATAAAACTTCTAGATTACTTTGTAGTATTGCACTTCATGATAGAGAATGCCTGACTATTGGAATTAACTGCATACGTAGTATTACGAACAGGATGGCAGAGGTTTTTACGATCTCATGTCTTTTGAAGTCTTCCGCCACAGCTATTGGTGGTGGACTTAACCTTTGACTAAGTAGTCCAACTGCAAGGCAGAAATTTCCAGTTATTGGCATTTGGCTCTTTAGCCTTTTGCTAAGAAGCAATACTACAAGGCACCAGTTGTCCTTTTAGTCGCTTTCTACAACACGCAAGATGTACAGTGGTAGCATTCTTACACCCTAATGGAATCGTTTCTACCTGAAAATACGTTGGACTGGGGGTTGAGACCTATTCAAGGAAAGTGTTTTTTTTTTTTTTTTTTTTTTTTTTTTTTGTATAGTCTGCATCCTCACTATCCATATGAGCTAAGGATGGAGGTGGTGTAAGGGAGCCTATAAGCCTACATGCCCTTTTTTCTCATTTTCAGTATAATAATAATAATAATAATAATAATAATAATAATAATAATAAAAATAATAATAATAATAATAATAATAATTGCTATTATTATTAATAATAATAATAATAATAATAATAATAATAATAATAATAATAATAGCAATTATTATTATTATTATTATTATTATTTTTATTATTATTATTATTATTATTATTATTATTATTATTATTATTATTATTATTTCTTTTATTATCATTATTATTATTATTATTATTATTATTATCATTATTATTATTATTATTATTTCTTGCTAAGCTACAACCCTAGTTTAAAAAGCAGGATGCTATAAGCCCAAGGGCCCTAACAGGGAAAGAAACCCGGTGAGGAAAGGAAACGAGAAAAGATAAAAAATTTTAGAACAGTAACATTAAAATAAATATTTCCTATATAAACTATATAAACTTTAACAAAACATAAGGAAGAGAAATTAGATAGAATAGTGTGCCCGAGTGTACCCTCAAGCAAGAAAACTCTAGCCCAAGACAGTTATTCAAAATATTCTTTCCATCACCTCTTAATATGTCTATCCTTATGTAATATATCTTCATCTCTATCCCTGATGACTCCCAGTTGCCCCAAATCCTATCTGCTTATTCCTCAAGTTTTAAATCGTATATATATCCTTTTCTCTTCCTTTATTCGTAACCTTTAATTCTATTATTCTATTGCTCTTCCAACAGCTATACTTTCCTTTCCCCAAAGATTCTTTTTCTTCTTCTATGTAGAGTTCTCCTGTATCTTGTGTCTCCCTTACTTTCTAGTTCTTAAATGCCTTTGATTTTTTTTTCAACTGACTCTTGCACCTCTCTGTCCCACCATCACTTTTCTCCTTTGGACACACCATATCCCCTGGTTCTTCCAAGTAATTTCTCCGTTTCCTCTGCACATATTTCTTTCATACCCACCAAGATATTTCCATCCGTTACCCTCTCCAAATATCCTAAGTTCAACCTTTCCAGTTGCCTTTCTCACACAATCCTCCTAAATTACTCTCTCTTTTCTCTTTTAAAGTCCCAAAAATTCATTCTAGATCTCTCCTTGGGTTTTCTACCGCTCATTTTAAAACGCATCTCTACGAGTCTATGGTGTTTAACGCATGCTTCATCCGGAATCACTTTACAGTTCAGCATATTATTTGTGTTAGCTCTTCTAACCAAGATGTAACTCATTTGGCTTTCCATTCCTTTTCATAGGTTATCAGGTGCTTATCAGACCACTGAAACCATTATTCATACATGCTAATTCAACACTCTGAGCCATCTCTAATATTATATACTGCCTATCTCAATTTCTAATTCTAAACCCATTTCCTCCATGTACCTCCTCATATCCAAATCTTCTCTTCCCCACTCTAACATTCATGTCTACTCCTATGATTATCTTCTCTGCCTCTTTTTCTGTTGTAATTTATATATATATATATATATATATATATATATATATATATATATATATATATATATATATATATATATATAATTTATATATATATATATATATATATATATATATATATATATATATATATATATATATATATATATATATATATATATATATATTAGCAATTAAAATATGCAAACGTAAATATTTCTTCTGTGCAGATCATCACCGAAGTAAAAACTTGTTTCTTTCAAATCTCTGTTAAGCTATTAATCAGGAATTTTTACCTAATTGCAATTTTGTTTTCTTCATCTCATTTGAATTAGTTAGGTATTTATTTTGATTTATGTTCTCAAGTGGTCGTAAGCTTCAAAGGAATATTAACAATAGTTTAAGAATAAAAAAGATGATTTAACAGTTCGATTAATTTATGTAATTCCATTCAGGTTGCCTCGTTTATATCAGTATTATTAATTTTGAAAGAGCCACGGCTCTTGGATTTAGAAAAATGGCTGTCCTTAACCAGCCCAGGCCCAAACGAGGTATGAAATATAAATAAAGAGAGGTTTTGTGACGATAAAGGAAGCGAGAAACCTTTAGACTCACGGAGGAAGAAAGGTAAAATAAGATTTAGGGAAAGCAAAAGCAGAAAAAGTGCCGAAAACTAATAGTAGTAAAACTTTTAAATTTATCTGCTTATCAATTTAATATTTTGTTCGTTGCTCTGATCATTGCTCCACAATTATACATTTCCTTTGAAGCTACTAACTGCATTGATAACCAGTCATATGAAATTATTATTATTATTATTATTATTATTATTATTATTATTATTATTATTATTAATAGCCAAGCTACAACCCTAGTTTAAAAGCAAGATGCTATAAAGCCCAAGGGCTCCAACAGGGAAAAATAGCCCAGTGATGAATGGGAATAAGGAAATAAATAAACGATGTAAGAAGTAATAAAAAATTAAAATATATCTTAAAAGCAATAACATCAAAACATATTTCAAATATAAACTATAAAAAGACTTATGTCAGCCTGGTCAACATATAAACATTTGCTACGAGTTTGAACTTTTGAAGTTCCACTGATTCAACTACCCGATTAGGATGATCCTTTTATCTAATAAACATATTCAATTTTTTGGCAGACGTGCCCAAAGCGACCATCAGCATCGACGCTGGCAGCAGCAGCAGCCTGGATTCGGGGCTGCCCTCCTCAGGGCTTTGAGAAGGAAGTTCGGCTACCTTAACGTGTGTCACAAGAGCGAACTCTCCTGTTTACAACCTCATATTTATGTTTAACGTAAGTATTTGTTTGCCTTAATTATTGTTCTCATTATCCATAAAGTATGCCAACATTTAAGACCTATGATAGTCACGTTGTATTGAAATTAAATACGTTGGGACACAGGAACTCCCGGTACACTTGACTCTTAAGGCTCGCTGTACACGGGCGGATTTTTACCATGCGGAAATATTTTCGCTCGTTAGGAGAAATGTCGGATTTTCCCCAAGCGGCATCGTGGTTTTTATAAGCTGCTATACTGGAACCACGCATGTCAGCAGCTGCTATATCAGTGATGAGGCTAGGTGTTAATGAGCCGCTATACTGGAACCACGCGGGTTACCAGTGCTGTGGCTAGGTTTTAATAAGCCGCTATAATAGAACCATGCTGGTTACCAGTGTCATCCAGATTTTAATAAGCCGCTATACTGGAACCACGCGGGTTACCAGTGCCGCAGCTAGGTTTCAGTAAGCCGCTACACTAGAACCACACGCGGGTTACCAGTGGTGTTGCTAGGTTCATATAAGCCACTATACTGGAACCACGTGGGTTACCAGTGCCGTGGCTAGGTTTTAATAAGCCGCTATAATAGAACAACGCTGGTTACCGGTGCTGCATCTAGGTTCCAATAAGCCCCTATACTGGAACCACGCCGGTTACCAGTGCCGCAGCTAAGTTTTAATAAACTGCTCTACTGGAACCACTGGGGTTATCAATTTGACGGCCAGGTTTCAATAAGCCACTACACAGGAACCACACACGGGTTACCAGTGGTACTGCTAGGTTTATATAAGCCACTATAAAGGAACCACGTGGGTTACCAGTGCCGCAGCTAGGTTTTAATAAACTGCTATACTGAAACTACGCAGGTTATAATGCGGCGGCTAGGTTTCAATAAGGTGCTGTACTGGAACCAAGCGAGTTACCAGTGCCATCAGCTAGTAAATCACTTCCGCTCGGAATTTCATCCGAGCAGACAGCGTGGGAAGAGCCTCATTAACCCTCATTGATATTCAAACTGCGCTGCATCAATCTGCTCATGTGAAGCTAGCTTAAAAAGTACACCTAGCACACCCAGCCACACCCTTACTGAGTGGCGAGTTCCTTTATATTATCATTATCACTAGCTAAGCTACAGCCTTTGTTTGGTTAAGGAAGATGTTATAAGCCCAAGGTTAAAATAGCCCAGTGCGGAAAGAAAATGAGGAAATAATTAAGCAATATAAGAAGTAATGAACAACTAAAATAAAATATTCTTATAACATTAACAACATTAATATTTAGACCCTTCCATCATCTCTGCCATCTCTTCCTACACTATCTGATTACATTCCATGAAGTAAGGGCAGGGTGCACTACTTCGGAGTGAGGTGTGCCAGGGACTCCTATGTCCAACTGTACATTAAAATGTTTTTTTTTATGAGGAAATTCTTCTTATTGAACTGAAATTTCGTTACTCTTATCCTTTCTGCGTTACACATGGAAAAATAGTTTCAGATTCATTTACGATTTCAGTAACTGCTCCTCTCCTAGCACTGCCAGATCATGGAATTTATTCTTAATGTACGTTGTAACTATAAACTTTTTTAATATTATTAACATGAGAACGTTGCAAGCTGTCTGACTTAAATATTTTGTGACATTCATTAAAATTCTGCCTTCTATAAACTTCTTAACATTTACTGACTTCTTAACTTACAAATTTCCTTAATTATCAAGGCTACCCTAATTTATGAATGAACTCTATTTACTTATTTACCTATGAATGGCCGGAATTTCATTAGATTTCTGATATTTTCATATGTTCCTGGCTTTTGTATACTTCTTGGTTTATAAATTCCTAACTTTAAAGAAATAACGGTAATAAATTCAATGGTTTATAAAACTGTAGATTTATGTCTAGAATTATTGGCTTTTATGAACTTCCTGATGTATAAAATTCCAGATTTATAAGAAGAAAATAATTGAATTTTATAAACTTCCGGTTTAAGAGCTCCTCGCTTTAGAGTTTGATAAATTTCAGACTTCTCTGGTCCTGCTTGCATCTCAGTCTAGAATTGAATTTTAGAAAAATTTAACCCTTATTTTTTCTTCTATCTCACAAAATTTAGCCTTTTGGAATGGCAATAATGGATCACAATGAATACCAAGGAGCCTAAAGGCTAAGAGGAGAAAGTTATATCCTTAAACCAACAAAATCAGACAGTGTGGAAGGGATGGTATTGAACTTTCCATAATTCCATTTCCCATTCGCCATTCAACTGTTATACAGAACTAATAGAAGAGGAGAGATATTTCCTACCGTCATCCCAACATAAAGGGTTAGTTGCCTGAAGTGCCATCTATATCTAAGAGTATCATACGTGGTTGATGATTTTATTATTATTATTATTACTAGCGAAGCTACAACCCTAGTTGGAAAAACTAGATGCTATAAGTTCAAGGGCTCCAACAGGAAGAAATAACCCAGCGAGGAAATTGAATAAGGAAATAAATAAACGATATGAGAAATAATGAACAATTAAAACACAATATTTTAAAAACAACAACAACATCAAAACAAACATTTCATTTATAAACGATATTATATCAGCCTGTTCAACATAAAAGCATTTGCTGCAAGTTCGAACTTTTGAAGTTCTACCGATTCAACTACCTGATTAGGAAGATCATTCCACAACTTGATCACAGCTCTAGAATAAACTCCTAGAGTACTGTGTAGTATTGAAGCTCATGTTGGAGAAGGCCTGACTATTAGAATTAACTGCATACATAGTATTACGAACTTTATGGCAGAGGTTTTTACGATCGCATGGCCTTTAAAGTCATCAGCCACAGTTATTGGCGGTGAGCCCAAGGCAGAAAAGCAAGCTAGCAAAGCAGCAGCTGTCCTTTTAGTCGCCTTCTACATCACGCAAGACGTATGGTGGTAGCATTCTTAAACCCTATTGCAATCGTCCCTACCTGAAAATCCGTTGGACTGGGGTTCGAGACCCGCTCAATGTAGGTAATTTTTTGTATAGTCTGCACCCTCACTATCCATGTGAGCAAAGGATGGAGGTGGTTTAAAGGAGCCTATAGGTCTACCTGCCAAGTCATCAGGAGACCTGTCTTTATTCATATCTGGTGTTTGGCCAAAAATTGCTTGACTAATCACAACAACAACAACAAATGCAGCAATATCTAGTCCAATTCAGGACAAAGGTCTCAGACATGTCTTTATTCATGTCTGGTGTTTGGCCAAAACATTGCTTGACTTATCTCAACAGCAACAACAACAAATGCAGCCTTATTTAGTCAAATTCAGGACAAGGGTCTCAGACATGTCTTTATGCATGTCTGGTGTTTGGCCAGTTTTCATCACACCGCCGGCCAGTGTGGATGAACGATGGTGGGAGAGATTTGTCTGATTTGCCCACAGCAAACCACGTTAAAGTATTCCCACTTAGAATATATATAAGAATATATTAACAACAAAAAATAACAAAATGAATTTTTGCTAAAAATAGCTTTTCATTTTGTAAATAACAAAATGAATTTTTGCTAAAAATAGCTTTTCATTTTGCTTTGGTTAATGGAACTGATGAAATGTGTCAAAAGAAAATCTTCCATAAAAAAGGTGTGAATAAAAACTTTATTGAGAAAGTGGAATCATTTCTTTACTTCATTTAACATTACTAATATTTATTTAGCTTTCGGTGGGTTAATTATCTTGAATAAATAAACAAGGTGTGGAAATTATTAGGTGAAATTTATTTTTAATTTTTCCTAATTTCTATTTCTATTTAGTTTACTTAGATCATTTTGATAGAGTGACTATAGTAATACTACTAAAGTTATTAACATTTCAGTGAAATTCACCTGTTTTTCCATTGCTTTTATCATTCACTGTAATGTTATTAATATTGAAAATGACAGAACATTTCACATAATGATCAAAACATGTTTCCAGTCAACTTCTCTCTCTCTCTCTCTCTCTCTCTCTCTCTCTCTCTCTCTCTCTCTCTCTCTCTCTCTCTCTCTCTCTCTCTCTCTCTCTCTCTTTTCACTGGGCAGAGTTCCACAATACATCGTTTTATCCTTCAAATTTGTGACGCAAACGAACGAAAACTTTCGAACCAATGATCACTGATCAGCACCAACATTATTTGCCCTTTCATTACGGGCCTCTGATTGACATATCACTCAATATTTGTTTTTAACACTGAAATAGATTGTCAGAATCAATGCTGCTAAATCAGTGGGGCGTAAATGTGTACATGAATAGCGATTTATTTGTTAAAACTTATCTCTGCAGATCAGCTGTAAGTAGGTTAGCTTGTCTAGTCCCAGAAATTGTCTCGCTTTTTTCATTTCCATTCATTATCATTTGTAGTTGGATAAGTATTGTTTTTGGTAAGATCTAGATAATTATGGTCATTTTGCCATTATAATTTTTTTAATATTAAAACAAATTGTTCTGTATATTCTTGCCTCAGGTTTTGTTGAGTTTTATTGTTTGGAGTTTGCTGTGTAATTAGTAACTCAATCTATACTCATGTATTTTACTTATTACTTTATTTTACTCAGCTTTATTTTAAGGAATGTTTTCCTGATCCTATCACATGTGGAAATCCTGTGCCCTGCAGGACCCAAAAGATCCGTTTGTTGTATAGAGTCTTAGGTATTTAAGTGTATCACTCAGCGTATTCCACATTAATTACCAAAACATTTAGAAAACGAAGTTTTGAGTTTCCTCTTAAAGTTTCAATATCTTCAGTCGTTCGGATACTCAATGTGAGTTTGTATAGTCCTGGGGTCGCATGTTTCAAGGCTCTAGAACCTATAGTAGGCATAAATCTTGGATCCAGTAACTCGAAACCATCTGTAACTATTCTCCTGTCGATACGATTTTTGGGCTACACAACATGTAGCAATTCTCAGATATTTTGGACTTCCGGTTCTGATAACTTGATGATTTACTGCACAGATCTTAAACTGTATTCCAAGCAGGGAAAGACATATTTGAGGATAAAGGATGTATTATCTAAGTAAGGAAAGGCATATAAGAGAATAAAGGATATATTATCTAAGCAGGGAAAGACAGATAAGAGGATAAAAGATGTATTATTTAAGCAGGGAAAGACAGATAAGAGGATAAAGGATGTATTATCTAAGCAGGGAAAGACATATAAGACGATAAAGGATATATTATCTAAGCAGGGAAAGACAGATAAGAGGATAAAGGATGTATTATCTAAGCAGGGAAAGACAGATAAGAGGATAAAGGATGTATTATCTAAGCAGGGAAAGATATATAAGAGGATAAAGGATATATTATCTAAGCAGGGAAAGACAGTTAAGAGGATAAAGGATGTATTATCTAAGCAGGGAAAGACAGATAAGAGGATAAAGGATGTATTATCTAAGCAGGGAAAGACAGATAAGAGGATAAAGGATGTATTATCTAAGAAGGGAAAGACAGATAAGAGGATAAAAGATGTATTATTTAAGCAGGGAAAGACAGATAAGAGGATAAAGGATGTATTATCTAAGCAGGGGAAGACAGATAAGACGATAAAGGATATATTATCTAAGCAGGGAAAGACAGATAAGAGGATAAAGGATGTATTATCTAAGCAGGGAAAGACAGATAAGAGGATAAAGGATGTATTATCTAAGCAGGGAAAGATATATAAGAGGATAAAGGATATATTATCTAAGCAGGGAAAGACAGTTAAGAGGATAAAGGATATATTATCTAAGCAGGGAAAGACAGTTAAGAGGATAAAGGATGTATTATCTAAGCAGGGAAAGACAGATAAGAGGATAAAGGATGTATTATCTAAGCAGGGAAAGACAGATAAGAGGATAAAGGATGTATTATCTAAGCAGGGAAAGATATATAAGAGGATAAAGGATATATTATCTAAGCAGGGAAAGACAGATAAGAGGATAAAGGATGTATTATCTAAGCAGGGAAAGACAGTTAAGTGGATAAAGGATGTATTATCTAAGCAGGGAAAGACAGATAAGAGGATAAAGGATGTATTATCTAAGCAGGGAAAGACAGTTAAGAGGATAAAGGATGTATTATCTAAGCAGGGAAAGACAGATAAGAGGATAAAGGATGTCTTACCTAAGCAGGGAAAGACAGATAAGAGGATTAAGGATGTATTATCTAAGCAGGGAAAGACAGAGAAGATGATATAGGATATATTATCTAAGCAGGGAAAGACAGATAGGAGGATAAAGGATGTATTATCTAATCAGGGAAAGGCAGAGAAGATGATATAGGATGTAATATCTAAGCAGGGAAAGACATATAACAGGATAAAGGATATATTATCTAAGCAGGGAAAGACAGTTAAGAGGATAAACGATGTATTATCTAAGCAGGGGAAGATAGATAAGAGGATAAAGGATGTATTATCTAAGCAGGGAAAGACAGATAAGAGGACAAAGAATGTATTATCTAAGCAGGGAAAGATAGATAAGAGGATTAAGGATATATAATCTAAGCAGGGAAAGACAGAGAAGATGATAAAGGATATATTATCTTAGCAGGGAAAAACAGATAAGAGGATAAAGGATGTATTATCTAAGTAGGGAAAGGCAGATAAGAGGATAAAGGATGTATTATCTAAGCAGGGAAAGAAAGATAAGACGATAAAGGATATATTATCTAAGCAGGGAAAGACAGATAAGAGGATAAAGGATGTATTATCTAAGCAGGGAAAGATAGATAAGAGGATAAAGGATGCATTATCTAGGCAGGGAAAGACAGATAGGAGGATAAAGGATGTATTATCTAAGCAGGGAAAGACAGTTAAGAGGATAAAGGATGTATTATCTAAGAAGGGAAAGATAGATAAGAGGATAAAGGATTTATTATCTAAGCAGGGAAAGGCAGATAAGAGGATAAAAGAT
Source organism: Palaemon carinicauda (assembly GCF_036898095.1). Taxonomy (NCBI): domain Eukaryota; kingdom Metazoa; phylum Arthropoda; class Malacostraca; order Decapoda; family Palaemonidae; genus Palaemon; species Palaemon carinicauda. The sequence continues at coordinate 57,418,123 of NC_090749.1, forward strand.
GCATTATCTAGGCAGGGAAAGACAGATAAGAGGATAAAGGATGTATTATCTAAGCAGGGAAAGATAGATAAGAGGATAAAGGATGCATTATCTAGGCAGGGAAAGACAGATAGGAGGATAAAGGATGTATTATAAGGGAAAGACAGATGAAAGGATAAAGGATGTATTATCTAAGCAGAGAAAGACATATAAGAGGATAAAGGATGTATTATTTAAGTAGGGGAGACAGATAAGAGGATAAAGGATGTATTATCCAAGCAGGAAACGACAGATAAGAGGAGAAAGGATGTATTATCTGTCAGCATCACATTCAGAGTATACTGGCCTGTCCTATATAATGATTGGCCAAAATCAAGGAGTGTTTGTCTACACGAAGTAACAATCTTTCAAGATTTTCTTTTACTATCATTCAATATCCAAAGGATGAAACGTAATGCTCAACATATCTTTATTAAAATGAACCTGGGGCAAATAAGACGCAAAGTTCATTTAGAACTTGTTCATTGAAAAACAATAAATATATAGATCAATCAGCATTTCATAGAGTAGTAAAAAATGTGGATGAAATAAATTGAAGCATAAAGATAACAGTAATACAAGAAATATTCGTTTCATCTGAAAAGGAAACGTATTAAGGCCACTAAAAACGAAAATGTTAAAAATTTTCATTAATTTCTGTCATTACTGTCCATTCACACTTGCGTAGAAACGCATGGCACATATGTTATGCATTATGCTTATTTCACCTTTGTATTTGGAACAGTCCGTAAGGACACCTTGGTGACCTTTCACTTAGCATGTTGTACCTTCCAGGGACCACACGCACACCCTTAAATTAATCGTCCCAATTAAATTTCACTGTTCTTTGCAGAACTAGGCAACATGTTTAAGAACACTACCTGCTGCCACCACAGACCTCTTCAGTTCCCCTACCTGCTTCACGTAATGTCTAAAAAATACTTTGGATGACTTCCATCCAGTGTACGAGCGAAGGTGTTTGAAGTCCATATTCTGGAAAAAGTTCAGGGATGAGGCAATTTTTCTCGGATCATGACCTGCGGGTGTACTGTCCGGATCCGCTCTGCGAATGAAGTAGGTGATCTTCGCCCTTAGTTGTTTCAGAGACAAATTTGAACCTGAAGTTTCTCCCTTAAAAAGCTGCCCTCCCCTAAAGTCTGAAGTTCTACGAAGATAGACCTTTAGGCACTCTACTGCACATAGAGAGTTCTTCCCCTTTTACGAACTAAATGTGACCCTCATCTCTCGAGAGTGCCACTATTTCGCTAACTCTGGCCCCCGAGGCTAGTGCAAATAGAAATATAACTTTTTGGGTCAAATCTTTCAGAGCGCAATCTTCGTGGTTCAGCGTTGAAGCGAAGTGAAGAGCCTTATCCATAGACCATGAAATGGGTTTCGGAGGCGCTGCCAGCCTGAGTCTAGCACAGGCCTTAGGAATCTTGTTGAAGATTTCATTAGAGAGGTCGACCTAGAAGGCATACAATAAGGGTCTTGTCAAGGCAGACTTACACGTGGATATTGTGTTGGCTGCTAAACCTTGTTCATGAAGGTGGATAAAGAAGGATAAACAGAAATCTGTTGACATTTCTTTTGGAATCTTTGCCTTGTCAAATGAAACTCATTTCTTCCACGACGACTCATATTGTCTTCTGGTAGATTTAGATTTATATTCCTCTAAGAAGTTTATGCTGTCTCTCGAAATCCCGAATCTCTCCTTTATCGCTTAGGAGAGAAAATCATGAGATGAAGGTTCCGGGTTTTCTGTGATGAAGTGAAGATAGTCGACTTCTGCACTTGCTGAGTCAGAACTGGATCCGGCAACGGGACCAACGTCAGCAGCAGTTCTAAAGCCAGGGGAAGCCAGACGCAGTTTGGCCACTTGTGAGCCACTATCGTGGCTGTTCCCCTGAATGATCTCAGTTTGTTGAGGACTTTCAGTAGAAGGTTGGGTGGAGAGAGCACGTAAATCCTGGACCACCTGGTCCAATTGAGGGACATTGCGTCCACTGATTCCGCTAGAGGATCCTCGTAAGCGGCCACATAACGAGGTAGCTTTTTGTTGTCGCTTGTCACAAAGAGATCTATCTGCAGTTCCGGGACTTGACGTAAGATGAAGGAGAACGATCCTGCGTCTAGGGACTATTCTGAGCCTATTGGTGTGAACATGGATAGAGCGTCCGCCGTCACGTTGCGATATCCTTGGAGGTGAACTGCTGATAAGTGCCATCTCTTCTTTTCCGCCAAGTGGAAGATGGCCAACATCACTTGGTTGATTTGAGGTGATCTCGAACCTTGACGATTCAGGCATCTCACTACCACCTCGCTGTCCAGGACCAGTCTTATGTAGGTCGAGTGCCGAGGAGATAACTTCTTCAGTGAAAGAAAGACTGCCATGGCTTCCAGAATGTTGATATGGAAGGTCTTGAATAGATTGGACCAAGCCCCTTGGACTTTTCTTTGGTGAGAGGGACCTTCCCATCCTTCCTTTGAAGCGTCTGTATGGATGATGACTGAGGGTGGATGTGGCTGAAGAAGTATTGATTTCTTCAGGATCTTGGCTTTGGACCATGGCTTGAGAAGCGATCGCAATCGAGTCGGTAATGGTCTTCTAGAATCTCTTTGAGCGTTTGATGTGTATCTTCTCCAGACTCCTGTTGCATCCTTTAGCTGTGTTTTAGCACAGGGTCTGTCACTGAAGCAAACTGTAGAGAGCCCAGCACTCTCTCCTGTTCGCGTCTTGATATCCGATCGGATTCCAGAAGTCTCTTGACAGATCCCGCTATCTCTCTCCTTTTCTTCAGTGGAATGGAAAGTCGGTGTGACTGTAAGTTCCAGTGGATTTCCAAACATTGAAACTTATGAGCTGGGGATAGTCGAGACTTTTTGGTGTTGATCTTGAATCCCAGATGTTCCAGGAACTGGACCACTTTCTTGGAACCCTGCATGCATTCCGTCTTGGATGCTGCCCACACCAGCCAATCGTCCAAGTAGGCCACTACTTGAACACCTTTTAGGCCTAATTGATGAACAGCTGCATTTACAAGCTTCGTGAACATCCTTGGGGCTATGTTTATCCCAAAGGGCATGGCTCTGAAGGCATGAAGTTTTCCTTGTAGCTTGAAACCTAGGTAGAAGGAGAGTTGACTATTAACTGGGACGTGCCAGTAGGCATCCGCCATGTCTATCGAGACCGTGTAAATACGTTTGGGCAACAGGGTCCTTATGTGTTGAAGTGTTAACATCCTGAACTTGGAGTTTACTATGAACTTGTTGAGTGGCAACAAGCCCAAAATGATTCTGAGTTTTTCTGAGACCTTCTTAGGAACACAAAACAGACTTTCTTGGAACTTGATGGACTTTACTCTCCGAATTACTCTTTTCTCCAAGAGTTCCCGTACGTATTCTTCCAGGACGGGGGTGGAGTATTGGAAGAATTGAGGGAATGAAGGTGGAGTGCTGTTCCAGCTCCAACCCAGTCCGTTCTTGATCAGGCTGTGGGCCCAGGGATCGAAGGTCCAATGATCCCGAAATGAATACAGTCTCCCTCCTACCGGGAGCATCTCACTTCTGCTGTGGATCTGAGGACTTACCTCCTTGACTGCGATCTTCCTCTGTTTCCTCTTCCTCTTAAGGGGCATCTAGAGGAGCCTCTAACTGATCCTCTAGCTTTCAGACGAAAGGTAGTTGACTGCCTCTCGAAAGCCGAGTTAAAGGCTGGTGACTACGTCGCCACTGGCTGAGGTACCAACTGGTAGGTAGTTGGAGGTTTTGCCACCATCTGGGGCACCACAGTTGAATGAAGTTGTGGTTGTTGTCTGTACTGTTTGGCTGGGCGAGAGGGTAGCCTAGGCTTCTTCGTCATCCTCTTAGGTTGGGGACCCTCTTCCAGGGAAGACTTCCTCTTGAGCGATAAGCCCCACTTTCGAAGAAGGTTCCTGTTCTCCGTGGCGGTCTTATCTATTACTTCTTTGACCACTTCGTTTGGGAATAGGTCCTTTCCACAAATGTTAGATGAAATTAGTTTCCTGGGTTCATGTCTCACCGCAGCCGAGGCGAACACGAACTCTCTACAAGCCCTTCTGGCCTTAATGAAACTATACATGTCTTTGGTCACGGTGGCCAAATGGATTTTGGCCACTACCATAAACATCTGGTTCTTGGGGTCGCTTGACATCGTCTCCAGAGTAGTCAGGAGAGACATAGATGCAGCAAGTCTTTAAGTTGTCTCTTGCTCCCTGCGCAAGAGAAACTCAAACAACTTTGGAAGGTCCTCACCGAACTGACATCCGGCAATATCTGCTTCCAGCTTCCCGACTGAGAAGGTAAGATGGACGTCCTTCCAGTCTTTCTGGTCCATAGGCAAGGTCAGGGATAAAGGCTTGCACTCATCTAATGAAGGACATGGCTTCCCTGCCTCAATAGCCTTTAAGGCTGCCTTGTACCCTTTCTCCATAAAGGGGAAGGCTCTGGTTGGAGAAGCCACAAAGGAGGGGTGCTTCTTACTCAACGCTGGTACCTTCGAGTTAGTGAAGCCCCTCTCTTTCATAAAGCTAGACAATAAAACCTGTGCTTTACCATGGTCAGAGACTATGATCTCCTTTGGCTCCGTTTCCTCCTTTGAGGCTGGTTCCTTCTTCAGACAGACATAACAGTGCGGGTATGACTCCAAGCTGGGCCAGAATTCCACCTCTTCAATGGGCACTGAGCCCAGCTTCTCCGAGATGACAATCTTTCCAGTCATCATCGGCATGTGTTCTGCATACCACCACGGGTATGCGTCCGAACGCAAAGGAAGGTCCTTTACGTTGAGCTTCTTCTGAGGCCCATGTGATCCTGCTTCATCCCAGCTTCTTTTTCATCATTCTTCTTCTGCATCTGCTGGATCATTTCCCCCATGGAAGACATAGTCCTTCCCAGTTCCTCTGGGATAGCAGAAGATGTCGAGGGAACTAGTTCTGGGCAGGAACCGACGAGACCGACACCGCGTCGACCTCTTCCTCCTTGGTCTCGGGAGCTTGGGTCAGCTCCTTTTCATGACCTTCTGCGAGAAGGTCCTTTTCTGTGTCCTCTGACACTTCTGACATCCTATCATCTAGTTGGATGTCCTTTAATGCGCACGAGACATCAGACTCTATCAGAATCTGGACGCAGGGGATCTCTGAGTGAGGCTGGGGAATTACTGCATCCGAAGATGCCCTGGTGAAAAGATAGACCCGCATCTTTTCACTTGGAAGGTAAGGCCCCGTGGTATTCTTCTGAAAACCCCGGACCCACTTACGCAGCTTTTTCCTTGCTGCATCCTTTGACTCCGCCGTCTTAGGGGTGTCAAGCGCCTCAGTAATCAGGTTAGTACACACATTACATACCCGAGGGTCCCAATACTTAAGATCACTCTCGGAGACTGCGCAGCGTGCGTGCTTCCTGCACAGCTCATGTCCGCTGAAGTTCTTACTGCGGACGTTGCAAAACATACTCCCACACTTGGGTTGGTCCTCCTGTAAAGAGAAGAGATTCCAATGAGTATACAGTGAAAAGTCTCACAAAATTAAGTATACAATTTATTATCATTGTATATAGCTTAAGATAGATAAGCTAGAAAAGAAAAAAAGGAAAGACACCTACATGTGCTTCCTGTCCAGCCAACTGCTGTGACCTCCCATAACATTAAAACTATGGTTAATTCTTATTCTTGAAAAACCTTTGGAATTTCATTATCCAATAAGGATATATAAGTGTAACTCAACACAAGTTTCCAGACGTTTTAATATTAAGAATTCTAAATATTTTAAAGAAAGAACTCGCTTTCCTTATACTGTACATCTCACAATAGGCTGTACATAACAACACATTGTATGTTGGAAGAAATTTTGTGTTACAGTATAATATATACTGTAGTTTTCTACTTGCATTATATACTATACTGCAATATACTGGCTACTGTATACTGGGTACAATTCCAAGGTATACTACCTTTGGAAGTAATGGGCGGCAGATCGCTGGTTCCTGGGTGCTGGCTGGCAGTAGATAATATGCCGGCAGCTGACTGCACCCCTGCTGTCAGCTACTAATCGTAGTAGCCGGAGAATAGTAGGTGTGCAGCCAGTTGCCGGCTGGCCGCGGCTGATGGCAATCTATGCCGGCCAACGAACATTTCTAAAACCAGAGGTCTACAGCCCACCCGGCTGCCGGCCGGTAAGCCGGCAGATGAGGACCCGATGGTACTAGACACTATCAAACGATAAAGCATGGATCCAAGGACTGTAAGATGGCACTGCCTTACTGCCTTCCATCCAGAATGAGGGATCAAATGGAAGGGGAGAATGTAACATTCAAGCTTCCATCCATCCATAACATGCAGGGCTCTACCAGCAGACATATGGGTGGCAGACTAAGGAAGGTCTGAAGAACACTCAACAGAGAAAAGGCTTCTGCCGGCCGGCACATTCCCGCCGGCCAGCAGAAGTCTAAGCCAGTCTTACAACCTACCGGCTCTAGGGTCGAATGTAGGATGATGGCCAAGGGTTTGTGATGGCTAGGCCATCACCAAAGGACAGAGTGGGAGGGGTGAGGGTCCTATAAGGTGTGGAAGGGCTGGCCTTAAAGCCTGCCCTACCTCACCTAACAAACTCAGTTCCAGTATAAGGCTATCCCCAGTGGCTAAGGAAATTAATCCTAACCTAGGGTAGTCCAATACAGTAAAGAGGTTGGCAGCACCTTGCCACCTCCAAACAATACAGGAACGGGGTTTGATGCTGTTTTTCCCCAAGCAATGGACGAATTCTATTCTCCAACTTAGGGTTAAACAGCACAGGACTAGTCTGCTAAACCACAAAGAGAAAAGATCATCTCATACAGAAACCTTCAGGTGTGGCCTTGGGAGGTCTAGCCTCCTATGTCTGTAGCCTAACCTAGCAAAGGAATTCTATTCATTCTGCTAGGCAGCCACAGACCACAGACTGAATACTCTGATGTTATGACCAAGCCCAAAAACCAGTCTCTCTAGTTACAGGATAAGGACAGAAACACTCTAGCATAGTTTTACCTGAATACAATTCAAGTTAAAACTCACTAGGGTTAAGCCTAGGCTAACTCAGAGGGAAAAGGGATTGATCTTAGACCTCCAGAGGAGAAAAAAACAATTGGGAAGTATGCAAAAGTATACTAAAGCCCCTTAGGCTATTTTCCTAGGCGCTGTGAGAATCGATTACCTAAATCACGGAAACTCTCTTGTATACTATCTTGGAAGAGAAAATTCATTCAGTAAATATTTTACATAGATAAATTAATGCCTAAGGCTTCAATACAATTATCACACTTGGACAATCTATTATATAATGCATGAAAGTACTAGAAGCAAAACGCCTAGCCTACGAAGCCTAGCGTAACCAAGGATCGCTTACCTAAATCTCCGAAACTGATATATACTATCCACTTAATATAAAGAATTCCCAGTAGGAAGGCTAAATAGCTAAATTTATTAGAGCAATAAAACCGGGAAAGTCGCTCCGGCTAACTAAATGACTCGTGCATAGCGAGCGACAGCGTCCATGACGCCTCCGGTTAGGCAACAGCTCTTGTTTACGTTAATTTCACTTTGATTCAAATAAAAACCGGTAAGAGCTTACATTTATACAAAGTAAAGATAATACTCAACTTTCCAGAGGCATAAGAGGCTGGTGAAAGCATCATAATAGCGAATAAATCCAAAAATCCGAGAGAGCAAAGGGGAAATCACCGAGCTACAGAGCTACGAGATAAGGAATAACATGGCGCCGTTAATGACGTTATATACAGACTCAAAACAGGGAGGAGAGGTACCTTGATAACGGCTCCCCTCTCGAAGCGTTAACGCTATTCGGGGTGAAAATATCTATTTGGTGTGTCTAGAATACGTCCTCTGATATTGTGCAATATCACTATAAGAGTAAATTAGGGATATTCACTTCGCGAGTTAGAATTCTGGGTACCTTAGGGTAAAATTCTCTGAGAATATCACTGTAATTAAATATACCCTAGGAAGCTACTTTAAAGGAACTTCCATCAAGACGACATGGTTTGAGACATATATATATATATATATATATATATATATATATATATATATATATATATATATATATATATATATATATACAGTAGGTCCTCGGGTTACGACGGTCCCGACTTACGCGGTTTCGCCGTAACGAACGCGCCCCATAAAAATATAAAAATAATATTAAGCGTCGTTCCGTCTTACACCGTTAGCGTCGTAAGCGACGTAAACAATTGCGAACTAGTTTCTAGCGCGCGGTGGATGAATACGCTTTACGGTGGTTGTGGGCGAGGAAGACGGCGTCGCTCAGTTCCACTCATACGCCATTTTTGGTTGTGATTGCCTGTTCTTTCTCTCACGTGTTTGATCGTTTTTTTGAACTTTTTGCCCTTCATTATGGCTCCAAAGCGCATGGCAGATTCTTCTGATGGTAGTGCATCGAAGAAAAGGAAGGCCATCACCATGGAAGTGAAATTAGACATTATTAAGCGGTCTAAAAACGGTGAAACGCCAACGAACATTGGCCGATCGCTTGGCCTTAGCCGTTCGACCGTGGCTACTATCCTTAAAGATAAGGAGCGCATTGTTGAACACGTAAAAGGATCTGCTCCAATGAAAGCAACAGTGATAACGAAACAGCGTAGTGGTTTAATTATCGAAATGGAAAGGTTATTAGTGCTTTGGTTGGAAGATCAAAATCAACGGCGTATTCCAGTGAGCTTAATGGTTATTCAAGAGAAGGCTAAAAGGTTGTTTGAAGCGTTGAAAAAAGGAAGGGGGGGAGAAAGTGAAAGTGAAGAGTTTTCGGCTAGTAGGGGTTGGTTTATGCGATTTAAGGCTCGGGCCAATTACCATAATCTTAAAGTGCAAGGTGAAGCTGCTAGTGGGGATGAGAAAGCAGCAAGTGAATTTCCTAAAGCGTTGGCTGAGATAATTAGGGAGGGGGGTTATTCTGCTTATCAGGTGTTCAATGCGGATGAGACAGGTTTATTCTGGAAGCGCATGCCTAACCGCACGTACATAGCAAAGGAGGAGAAGTCAGCACCCGGTCATAAAGCAGGCAAGGAGAGGCTAACTTTGCTTCTTGGGGGAAATGCTGCTGGCGACTTCAAACTGAAGCCCATGCTGGTCTATCAGGCTGAAAATCCAAGGGCACACAAGGGAATTTGGAAGAGTCAACTCCCAGTCATTTGGAAGGCAAATAAGAAGGCATGGGTGACACTTGCAGTGTTTGAAGACTGGTTTATCAACCATTTTGTACCTAGTGTGGAGCGGTATTGCGCCCAAAAGGGTATCCCCTTTAAGGTGTTGCTATTGCTGGACAATGCCCCTGGACACCCTGCCCAGCTGGGAGACTTTCACCCTAATGTGAAGGTGGTTTACCTTCCACCTAATACCACGGCCCTTTTACAGCCTATGGACCAGGGAGTGATTGCTTCATTCAAGGCCTACTACCTCCGAAGAACAATTGCTATGGCATTACAGGCAACTGAAACGAAGAAGGACTTGACTCTGAAGGACTTTTGGAAGTCCTACAACATCCTTGATGCTATTAAGAACATTGCTGATTCCTGGGAGGAGGTGAAGGTTACAAACATGAATGGTGTTTGGAGGAAGCTATGTCCTCAATTTGTTAATGATTTTCATGGGTTTGAGGACACAGTTGACCATGTTATCAAGAACATTGTTGCCCTGAGTAAGGAAACCGATTTGGAGATGGAGGTTGATGATGTTACGGAGCTGCTAGAATCTCATGGAGAGGAGTTATCTGCTGGGGACTTGATACAACTGGAGAAGCAGATCATAGAGGAAGAGGAAGAAGCCCCCACCCCAGACCCTAAGGCTTTCACAAGGCAGGGCTTGTCAAAAGGTTTTGCCGAGATACAACAAGCATTGGCAACTTTCGAGGCTCAAGATCCCAACATGGACAGGTTCACCAGGGTTTCCAGAGGTGTCATGGACTTACTGCAGTGTTATAAGGAGATTTTGGATGAGAAGAGGATCCTCTCTGTCCAGTCTAACCTGGAGCGGTATTTTAAGAAAGTAGAGAGAACTGCACCCTCTACATCAGCTGCCTCTACTACTCCAGATTTGCCTGCAACAGAGCCTCTACCATCAACCTCAGCTGCCTCTATTGCTACAGAGCCTCTGCCATCAACCTCAGCTGCCTCTGCTTCTCCAGCTTCTCCACCACCTCTTGTAGGCTCTTTACCTCCAGACTCGCCTGCCCCCAGCTTCTCCAGCATCTTCTGTCTCACTTCCAGAGAATCCTGATTCACCTGCCCCAGTTTCTCCAGCATCTTCTGCACCTTCCTCTCCACAATAAACCAGTCTCTCCGTCCCTTGCAACATCCCTTCCAGTGTGCAAGCCAACCATA
>NC_090749.1:57443476-57445976 GCF_036898095.1 Palaemon carinicauda
CACTACCTTACACTAGAGAACCATGGTGGAGAAGTATTGGAATTTGACAAGTGTCAAGTTAGGCGTTAAATGAAGAATTGGAATTAGTGAATTCCTACCTATTCGATGAACTCACCCCAATAAATGTCTAGCCCCTTATCTAATGAGATTTCACATACATTATCAATTGAAAATATGTCTATCATAGCTGGAGTTAGTCCACTGTACTTTGCTATAACACAATCAACAAATAATGAATAATGTTTAAATATCAAGAAGTTGACTTTCTTTAGTTCAGTATCTTTGACCAAGCGAGAATTCACTTCTCATGTCAGAAATCAAGGTCTGGGAACTTTCCAGATCTGGCACTTTGAAATTTTGACAACGGCAGAAGACATATTAGATAAAAAACAATATTTCTTGTTCACTAAAAGATATTTTACTTAAGATTATTCTATTATTTTGATGTTGTACTTCATGATGAAACAAAAAAAAAAATAAAAACTTTAAATGATAACTGCTTGTCACTACAGTCTCCGGGAAACATCATAAATGTTCTTGAACGAATGGAGCATTATGAGCATTTCAGGTGGGTGAAACTTGGTCTATAATATCTAGTGATTTCTTTGCTAGTTTGTGTGTGTGTGTTTTGGGAGTGAGGTTCTACGCTGATATCAATTTGCATTAAAAAAAAAAAAAAAAAAAACGGTAAATGTCTGGCAACATTTATTCCAGGATTTTTTTTACCGTTTTAAAAACGGATATATTGACGTAAGGGAGTGATATTACGGTCACCAACCCGAAAATGAAAATAACAAAGTAAAGTAATATAACGGTCACCAGTATTTTACTGAAATACGGTTGAGAACAGTATATTTTTACGGAGAATTTCCCATTAAAATTACGGGGATTTCTAACAGTGTAGGAAAGTAGAGTCAAGTCTTACCTTTATCTGAATCAACAAAATATTCTGACATTATTTTCGCCTTAAATTCAACTATGAATTGAAACTGGAAATCTTGTTAAACCTTAACAAGAAGAAGAAGAAGAAGAAGAAGAAGAAGAAGAAGAAGAAGAAGAAGATCATTTCACGATTACCACTGAGCAAATATCACAACTTCCTTCATGTGTCTTGACAGAGATCTTATCTAAATCCCAATTTAAAGGAACCCTCGGATACGAAGGTTCCTTCCGCTGATGCAAAGTCCTGATTATCCTTATCGCGAGTCATTATCCCCAGGTATTTATCAGTCATTATCACCCAGGACTCATTATCAATCCTGAGGGGGACTTGCTTCGTTGAGAGGGGATTTCTCAACCGTCTTTATATATATCTTTCCTTTCATCTTCTATTTCCTTCTCTTTCAATATAACACAAGGTAAACCATTTTTTTTTTTGGTCTTTTGGAGAGATATGTACTTAATACAATAATATATATGGTTATAGCTATGCATATACATACGAACATATATGATATATATATATATATATATATATATATTAGTAGTTCGAATACGTAAAAATTTATACAAAATTATACGACAGAGCATAAAAACAACATTATATCCTCAAAAAAAACAACTACGAAACAACCCAATCATAGACACGAACACACCCAAACAATCAAATGAATGGGGGTAATAAATTGCTATATTTAGGAACGAATGAAATAGAAAAAAAATAAAAGACTAGAGAACGATGAATCTAAATGTAGCAAATGGCAGCTCTTTGATCCTGCTGACGTTATACAGGATGATTGTTGGATCCCGACACTTCAAAAACATCCTTCGCTCTTTGTCCGATTCATTTCCTTTGAGTTTGTGCTATGCGTAAGGGGGGAGGGGTATTTTAAATACAGTAAGTTACAATGCAATACGTGAGTGGGATTTCGCTGTGAGCAGGAGAATCTCTCTCTCTCTCTCTCTCTCTCTCTCTCTCTCTCTCTCTCTCTCTCTCTCTCTCTCTCTCAGCGTTGATGCTAAAGACTACTACCTGATCAAAATTAAGAGAATAGCCTTGCAAAACAAGATGGTATAAGAAATCTCTCTCTCTCTCTCTCTCTCTCTCTCTCTCTCTCTGTGTGTGTGTGTGTGTGTGTGTGTGTGTTGTCATGAGGCGAGCTTAATATATAATAACAGGAGCGTTGGATTCTGTCCGATTCTTGTGTTTTGTTATGATTTGCATCAAGTTATTAGGCCTAAGAAATTTGCTTTGCGATTCAAATTGAAATGTGGGACATATTTATTCTCGCATAAATCATCATATCCTTATAAGGCTAAAGTGAAACATTGAAATCTTTTATAGATTAATCAAATCTTATATTTTGATTTATTAAATCGAGTCTTTGATCTGTTTCCGAATGCATTTACATATAGATCATAACAGCATAAAAGCGTATGTCTCAACGTCCAATCATTAATCGACCAATGTGAGCGTGCTTGCGCGCATGTACGTCCAACTAAGCGCGTGAAATGGCTGGGTATGTATCTATTTAAAGTAGATATATTGGCACAAACGGGG
>NC_090749.1:57448476-57460976 GCF_036898095.1 Palaemon carinicauda
ATTAACAAAACTCAAAAAACATTGAGTTATATTGAGTTGGAAAAAAAATCATAGAGGCTGAATTTGAATACTTTCATCTAAAACCAATACAAAGTTGGTTCGGCTCATAAGAAAAACTGATGTTATCTGATACATCCTTCACCTTCTTATCTCTCTTTCCACGCTCAGATAATACATCCTTTATCCTCTTATCCGTCTTTCCCTGCTTAGATAATACATCCTTTACTCTCTTATCTGTCTTTCTATGCTTAGATAGTACATCCTTTATCTTTTTATCTGTCTTTCACTGCTTAGATAATATATCCTTTATCCTCTTGTCTGTCTTTCCTTGGTAAGATAATATATCCTTTATCCTTTTATCTTTCTTTCCTTGGTAAGATAAAACATCCTTTATCCTCTTATCTGTCTTTCCATGCTTAGATAATACATCCTTTATCCTCTTATCTGTCTTTCCCAGTTTAGATAATACACCCTTTATCCTCTTATCTGTCTTTCTATGCTTAGATAGTACATCCTTTATCCTTTCATCTGTCTTTCCCTGCCTATATGATATAACCTTTATCCTCTTATCTGGCTTTCCTTGCTTAGATATTACATCCTCCATGCACTTATCTGTCTTCCCTTACTTAGATAATACACCCTTTATCCTCTTTTCTGTCTTTTCCTGCTTAGATAATATATCATTTATCCTCTTATCTGTCTTTCCATGCTTAGATAATACATCCTTTATCCTCTTATCTGTCTTTCCCAGCTTAGATAATACATCCTTTATCCTCTTATCTGTCTTTCTATGCTTAGATAGTACATCCTTTATCCTTTTATCTGTCTTTCCCTGCTTAGATAGTACATCCTTTATCCTCTTATCTGTCTTTCCCAGCTTAGATAATACATCCTTTATCCTCTTATCTGTCTTTCTATGCTTAGATAATACATCCTTTATCCTCTTATCTGTCTTTCTATGCTTAGATAATACATCCTTTATCCTCTTATCTGTCTTTCTATGCTTAGATAATACATCTTTTATCCTCTTATCTGTCTTTCTATGCTTAGATAATACATCCTTTATCCTGTTATCTGTTTTTCCCTGCTTAGAATACAGTTTAAGATCTGTGCACTAATTCATCAAGTTATCAGAACCGGACGTCCAAAATATCTAAGAGAATTTATACATATTGAGTAGCCAACAAATCGAGTTGACACAAGAATAGTTACAGATGGTTTTGAGTTACTGGATCCAAGATGTATGTCTAGTTGTCTTCTGTAGGTTCTAGAGCTTTGAGATATGCAACTCCAAGACTATACGAGCTCACACTGAAGATATTAAAACTTTTAAGAGGAAACCTAACGCTTTTTTTCTAAGCGCTTTAATATTGTGTATTAGACAATGTCGAATACTCTGTGTGATACCCTTAAATACTTAAGAGTCTGTACAATAAACATATCTTTTAGGTCCTGCAGGGCACAGGATTTCCATATGTGATAGGACCAGGAAAACCGCCCTTAAAGTGAAGCAGAGTACAGTAAAGCAAATAAAGTATGTAAGTAAAAATGAGTATAAATTAAGTTACAAATTACATAGCAAACTCCATACAATAAACTTTAACAATACCTGAGCAAAGAATATACACAGCATTTGTTTAAATATGAAAAGTAATAATGGAAAAATGATCATCATTATCAGATTTTACCAAGAACAATACTTATACAACCACAAATGATAATGAATGGAAATGAAAAAAAGCGAGAAAATTCTTGGACTAGACAAGCTAACCTATTTACAGCTGATCTGCAGAGATAAGTTTTAACAAATAGATCGCTATTCATGTACACATTTACGCCCCACTGATTTAGCAGCATTGACTCTGACAATCTATTTCAGAGGTAAAAACAAATATTGAGTGATATGTCAATCAGAGGCCGTAATGAAAGGGCAAATAATGTTGGTGCTGATCAGTGATCATTGGTTCGAAAGTTTTCGTTCGTTTTCAATATTAATAATATTAAAATGAATGATAAAAGCAAATGAAAAAAAGGCGAATTTCACTGATGTCAATAAATTTAGTAGTATTATTATATTCCCACTATCAAAATTATCTAAGTAAACTAAATAAAAATAAAAATCAGGAAAAATAAAAAATAAATTTCACCTAATAATTTCCACACCACCTTGTTTATTTATTCAAGATAATTAACCCACCAAAAGCTAAATAAATATTAGTAATGTTAAATGAAGTAAAGAAATTATTCCGCTTTCTCAATAAAGTTTTTCTTTATCACATTTTTATGGAAGATTTTCTTTTGACACATTTCATCAGTGCCATTAACCAAAACAATATAAAAATCTATTTATACAAAAAATTCATTTTGATAATTTTTTTAATATATTCTTATATATATTCTAAGTGGGGATACTTTCACGTGGTGATCATCAATGCTAAACTAGTCCAGGTCGCCCATACTAGGTTGGCTTGCTGTGGGCAAATCAGAAAAATCTCTCCCACCATCGTTCATCCGCACTGGCCAGCGTGGTGATGAAAACTGGCCAAACACCAGTCATGGATAAAGACATGTCTGAGACCCTTGTCCTATATTTGACTAAATAAGGCTGCCGTTGTTGTTGTTGTATATTCTGATAAGCTAAGCAATGTTTTAGCCAAACACCAGACATGAATAAAGACATGTCTGAGACCTTTGTCCCGAATTGGACTGGATATGGCTGCATTTGTTGTTGTTGTTGTTGTTGTATATTCTGATAAGTAAAGCCATGTTTTGGCCAAACACCAGACATGAATAAAGACATGTCTGAGACCTTTGTCCTGAATTGGACTATCGAGGGCTGCCTTTGTTATTGTTGTTGTTGTGTACCCTGATAAGCCAATCAATTTATTGATAAAAATATAATATAAAAAGTGCTCCTCTTAATAAACGTTAATTCTATGCAAATAAATTAAAAAAAAACCCAAAAATCGAAACTAACAAAACGCTTCGATCAAATTCGCTGTCCCCAAATAGAATCTGCCGTTGATACGGCCTCCCAAAAATTCGTCCGGGCCAAATGCCATTACGTTGGGAATGAAATTCTGGATCCATATTGCGTTAATGACGTTATGGGAAACTGAAATTACGCCATCCGTTATAACATAACGAGAGTAAAAATTGCCTTCATGTTGAGCCTGATGTAAAAAAATTGTCATGGCGATGAATAAATGAAAAACAAACATGTTAATTCATGAGCTGGGATACAGTGTAACTCTCTGAATAGGATTTTGTGTATACTTCTAAATAAATAAATAAATATATATATATATATATATATATATATATATATATATTTAAATATTATATTATACAATTATATATATATAGAATAAATAAATATATTTATACATGTATAAAATAAATATAATATATATATATATATATATATATATCATGAAATAAATAAGTATATATATATATTATAATGTATATATATATATATATATATATATATATATATATTACACACACACACACACACATATATATATATATATATATATTACACATACATATATATATATAAATTCATATATAATTATATATCATCATCATCTCTTCCTACGCCTATTGACGCAAAGGGCCTTAGTTAGATATCGCCTGTCGTCTCTATCTTGATAGTTGGAATCATTACTTTTCCATTCATCATCATCTATTTCACGCTTGATAGTCTTCGACAATGTAGGTCTGGGTCCTTTTAACTCTTCTAGTGTCTTGTGGAGCCCAGTTGAAATTTTGGTGAACTAATCTCTCTTCGGGAGTGTGAAAAGCATGCCCAAACCATCTCCATCTACTCCTCGAGTAATCTCTCTTATAGTTTCATTTCTTATCCTGTCATGTCATTTAACTCCCAATATTCTTCTGAGGAATTTGTTATCAAATATACCGTATCTGTTGGATATTGTTTCATTGTCATACCACGGCTCATGTCCATAAAGAACCCCGACCTCACTAAACTGATATACTGTATAGCCTGATTTTTTTGTAATTTCGGGCGATTTGATTTACAAATATCATTTAACCTAGCCATAGTCTGCTTTGCTTCTTTCAATCTTTCATTAAACTCCAATTCCAAAGTCCCTGTATTAGAGATTATAGTTCCTGAATACTTTAATGATTCTACGTCAATAATCCTTTCTCCTTGCAATGGTATTTCATCTTCCGTTGCATATTCCGTTCTCATCAGGTCTTTCTTCTGTTTATCTGGAGGTCAACCTCGTGTGATATTTCATGCATTCTGGTAAGCTAGTTATAACTCAAAGAGCTAAAGAAAGATTAATGATGGGAATAAAAGTAAGAGACAAAAATAGAGCAACATGGATACGGGAGTAAAGTAGAGGATATTCTAACAACGTAAGAAAAGGGAATGGACGTTGGCAGGACACAAAATAAGAATGATAAACATGGATGGACATTATATTAAAAGAATGGGTCCCTAGAGATTATAAGAGAAGCAGAGGAAGGGAGGGAAGACGATGGGTTGACAAATTAAGCAAGTATGCTGGGGTCTTCTGGCATAGAGAGACCACAAACAGACGTACGTGGAAGGACATTTTTGAGGCCTTTGTTCTAGAGTGAACTACCAACGGCTGAGGATTATATATATCGATATCTATATCTATATGTATATCTATCTCTCTCTCTCTCTCTCTCTCTCTCTCTCTCTCTCTCTCTCTCTCTCTCTCTCTATATATATATATATATATATATAAATACACACACACACACATATATATATATATATATATATAAATACACACACACCCACACACACACATATATATATATATATATATACATATATATATATATATAAAGCGACAAAGTAATTGGTGAAAATGGAGATGTCCCCATTCTGTAAGAGAGAGAGAGAGAGAGAGAGAGAGAGAGAGAGAGAGAACCGCCCAAAATTTGCAACCAAATACCACTTGAGCGTATTCCCTGAGGAGGACCCTTGGCTCAACCACCTTGAATCCTCAATATGTCAAACGGCCGCCCTCGAATGACCCAGCTTCTTGTTCAATATGCATCCAGCGTCCTACGTGCAGGCTCTCTTGGGTGTGGAGGATATCCGCAGGATATGCAAAAGGCATTTTACTTAAAGATGGCCGACCTCTGAATCTTAACGTTCATGTGTATTGATGGAAGTAGAGATACGAGAATTAGAATACGTATTGCACACAAGAGTTAACTAAAGGGTTGAATCGAGTTTCTGATGTATTTTTAATATCTGTTGTAAGATGTTAGTTTGGATTATATTGATTGATTTATTGATCGATATTTCATATTAGAAGGCCTCACGAAACAATTGTCCATGATCTATATATATATATATATATATATATATATATATATATTACTATCCAAGCTACAGCCCTAGTTTGAAAAGCAAGATGCTATAAGCCCAGGGGCTCCAACAGGGAAAAATAGCCCAGTGAGGAAAGGAAATAAGGAAATAAATAAATGAAGAGAACAAATTAACAATAAATCATTCTAAAATAAGAAACAACGTCAAAACAGACATGTCATATAATAAACTATCAACAACATCAAAAACAAATATGTCATAAATAAACTATAAAAAGACTATGTCCGCCTGGTCAACAAAAAAGCATTTGCTCCAACTTTGAACTTTTGAAGTTCTACTGATTCTACCACCCGATTAGGAAGATCATTCCACAACTTGGTCACAGCTGGAATAAAACTTCTAGAGTACTGCGTAGTATTGAGTCTCGTGATGGAGAAGGCCTGGCTATTAGAATTAACTGCCTGCCTAGTATTACGAACAAGATAGAATTGTCTAGGGAGATCTGAATGTAAAGGATGGTCAGAGTTATGAAAAATCTTATGCAACATGCATAATGAAGTAATTGAACGACGGTGCCAGAGATTAATATCTAGATCAGGAATAAGAAATTTAATAGACCGTAAGTTTCTGTCCAACAAATTAAGATGAGAATCAGCAGCTGAACACCAGACAGGAGAACAATACTCAAAAAAAGGTAGAATGAAAGAATTAAAACACTTCTTCAGAATAGATTAATCACCGAAAATCTTAAGAAACTTTCTCAATAAGCCAATTTTTTGTGCAACTGAAGAAGACACAGACCTAATGTGCTTCTCATAAGTAAATTTGCTGTCGAGAATCACACCGAAAATTTTAAAAGAGTCATACAAATTCAAAGAAACATTATCAATACTGAGATCCGGATGTTGAGGAGCTACCGTCCTTGACCTACTTACAATCATACTTTGAGTTTTGTTAGGACTCAACTTCATAACCCATAATTTGCACCATGCACTAATTTTAGCTAAATCTCTATTAAGGGATTCACCAACCGCAGATCTACATTCAGGGGATGGAATTGATGCAAAGAGATTAGCATATGCAACAAGCTTGTTTTCTAGGCCAAACCACATGTCATGTGTATATGGTATGAAAAGTAATGGGCCAAGAACACTACCCTGTGGAACACCGGATATCACATTCCTATACTCACTATGGTGCCCATCAACAATAATTCTTTGAGATCTATTAATTAAAAAAATAGTAACAATGCTAAGAAACGACCCACCCACTTCCAACTGTTTCAGTTTGAAAACAAGGGCCTCATTATTAACACGGTCAAAGGCAGCACTAAAATTAAGGCCAATCATACGAACTTCCTGACCACAATCAAGGGATTTCTGTACAGCATTGGAGATTGTAAGAGGGGCATCACATGCTCCAAGGCCTTTACGAAAACCAAATTGCAAACTAGGGAGTAGATGATTACCTTCAGCAAACCTATTAAGGCGTTTTGCCAGAAGACGTTCAAAAACTTTAGATAATATGGGAGTTATGGAAATTAGGCGGTAATCAGTGGGACTTGAGCTACCACAAACACATTTACATAGAGGAGTAACATTACCAATTCTCCAACTATTGCTAAAAGCTCCTCTTCTTGCTAACTTGCGCAAAATAACAGATAACTTTGGAGCTAAGAAATCTGCTGTCTTTATAAAAAACAAAGGAAAAATACCATTTAGGTCTACACCTCCATAAGCATCACGGTCCATCAACAGAGCTTCAATCTCACGAGATCGAAAAGCTAAACTAGTTAGTTTAGCCTCAGGAAAACAGGAACAAGGAAGTTCAAGTTTTTCATTACTCTGTTTACTTTCAAAAACATCAGCCAAAAGGGTTGCCTTTTCCTCTGAACAGTGAGTGACTCAGCCATCTGGTTTAAGTAAAGGAGGAACTGTATATTTTATGGGTAAATTACACTCCTTTTTAGTTAAGGCATAAACTCTCTGAGCAAAAGCTCGAAGCTGAGTATAGTTGTTCCAGGTCAAATCTGATCTGATACCCTTCCAAAGGTGATAGGCCTGCTTCTCCAAATAAGCACATCTACAATCATCATTGAACCACGGTTTGTCCTTCACTCGGTACCTTAGCACACGAAAAGGGATACGCTTATCAATTACGTTGACTAGATTCTCATTCAAAGGTACAACAGGATCTACACTACTATATAATTGTGACCAATTCAAGCACAAATGATCATGGAAAATCCCATTCCAGTCTGCTTGGATTTCATATAAATTTTACGAGTATGATATATCAGGGACAGGCTGTCCAGTCTTCACTACTGATGAAATCAAGGCATGATCAGATGTCCCGACTGGAGAACCAATCTTACTAATTATAACACCAGGGGAGTCTGTATATGAGGTCCGAGCAATTACCAGACCTGAGAGTAGCTTCATTTATGATTTGCTCACAGCCTGATTCAGAGGCAAAGTCTAAAGCTCTTAAGCCATGGCGATCAGTAGGAGAGATAGAACTTAACCACCCCCTATGGTGATCATTAAAATCACCAACAAAGACAAAAGAAGCCTTTCTATCATCATCTTGTATCTTAGCCATAATGGTAAGAAGACAATCGAAGATAGAATCATCCATGTCTGGATTCCGGTAGATTGAACACAAATAAAAGTTGTTATGCCTGCCACAAACTTTTATTACCTGAATCTCATGACATCCACTATTGCATTAAATAATAAATTAAAACCAAACCCCCTACATTAAGTCCTAAATCAAAATTCACACCATTGCAGTAAATCCTAAATAAAATCCATCCTGTTGTATTAAATCTAAAATTCAAATCAGCCACAAAATCCTAAATTCTATGTCAGGAAAATCTATTTACTTAAAGTCATTAGTGAAAAAATGCACGAAAACCTCTTTCCATCCTTAATTACAATAAAAATGCTTTCAAATTCAAAACCTACCCAATAACTCTCATATTTTGCCAATATGAGGCCTTTTTCGTCACTTTAAAACAATGCTAAACTCATATCCATGCTCAAAATAATTCGAGATTACACGAAAAAATACTTCCTTTGTAACAAAATCCTTTTCGTCCATATTATTAATCAATACAAAATCCCAACCTATTGCTTATAAGCTCATAAGTAGAAATTGTTTGAAAAGAATTTAGTCATGCTTACAGGAAATACAAAATCCCATGCTCATGCTTGAAAATCTAAGATAAACATTATATAGAAATTTCATTGCCAAAATAAAAGTTGAAAACCTTCCTCTATTTGTACTTAAAATCTATATAAAAACTAATACTCCAAATTAATAATCCAAAATAATTTTCCAAAGAAACCTCGTTCTGTCCGTACAAACAATAAATTTGAATTATTTTAGTTATACGTAAAAAATCTTATAAAAAAAAAAAAAGCTTCTGCATTGTCAAGAAAAACTCTTTCCGTCTATAAAGGTTATCCATACAAGAAATCATACTCTAGTAAAACTGCTGAAGAAACCTCAAACATTGTCTCAAAACAAGCTTTTTATCTATACATACAATTAGTATAAAATTAACCATGGAAAAAATAAAAAATAAAAATCTTCATTGCCAATAAAACGTTCCCCCAATACTCACAATCTATGTGCATTACCTAAAAAAAGTATCTATACATACATACAACTAGTAAAATAAACCCACATTTAAGCATAAAAACCATTAAACATTTCTCCTCATACGATCTATGTGCATTGTCTCACAAACTTTTTTTTGTATCTATACATACAACACGTAAAAAGACCTAAATTTATACTTAAAAACATATGGAATAGATTTAAAAAACCTTCATTGGATTTAACATTATCCTCTGATAGTCACAATCTATGTGCATTGTCTCTAAAACCTCTTTTATCTATACATACAACCAGACCCAAATTTAAGCTTAAAAACATAGGGAACAAATTTTAAAAAGCTACATTGCCTAAAACATTATCCTCTCATACTCACAATCTATGTGGAGAGCAACGGCATTGCTCTCTCCATCCCCTTCGGTGTTGGAGGCGAGGCAAGTGTAGAGTCCAGAGTCCTGATGCTGCAGCTCAAGAAGAGTCAGACTCCGTCCTTTTGTTATCACGTTTTGCCGGTGTAAAGGTCGACCCTGTAAAGGTAATATGGGTCTTGTGAGTCACTAAATAAGAGGAAAAAATCGAATGGATAAGTTATATTGATGTTAGAATTGTTCAGATAAAAATTATAAACTTTCTACTCAAATTAGTCTATTCAAATTAAGAAGGGTTATACACATCCCTCTGGATAAATCAAACAGATCTCTTTGGATGAAAAAAAGCTAAAAATATCTATCTGGATAAGAAAATTGAATTATACCAGCTGCCCTTTAAGGCTGAAATTGGCTTTTGAGATGAAACTGAAGACTTTCTTGCTTTCCAAGTGCTTCTATAAAGTGGATTTGACAATGAATGTGGAATGCGCTGTGGGATACTATAAATATCTAAGACTGTATACGGCAAACAGGTTTCTTAGGTTAAAGAGAGCCCAGGCCCATAACTACGGGTTTTAATTGTGCAAGAGCCCGTGCCTGGCCATAAGGGCCAGGCAATCTGCAACAGCAACAAGCCCAGACTCAAAACATGCTTCGTCATATAAGGAATGCCAAACAGATTTCTTTGAAGAAATTAATATCAATGTATACCATAAAGATAGGCCAAATGGATATTTCTCGTGAGAGAGAGAGAGAGAGAGAGAGAGAGAGAGAGAGAGAGAGAGAGAGAGAGAGAGAGAGAGAGAGAGAGAGAGAGAGAGAGAGAGAGAGAGAGAGAGAGAGAGAGTTTATATCGATTTCTGTGGACATGATAAATGAACACCTATACTACCGGGAGGTGAAAAAGTCTAAGAGTTTTTATGGAATATTCATAAAATTGATTTTTTTTTTCTGCTTGATAAAAAATTAAAGGAATATTTTCTTTCAAAAAGCAGAAAATGGAACTTTGAAAAAACCTTCGAAGTTCGGATGGATCTCTCAAGATAGATCAGAGTCAACTATGCCTTTTGGAAGACATAAACAGGTCTAATTCATATTTCAAAAGAGGCAAAACTCAAAATAAAAAATTCTTTCTGAATTGAAGCAAACGTCAAAGGGGCCATGCGAGAGAGAGAGAGAGAGAGAGAGAGAGAGAGAGAGAGAGAGAGAGAGAGAGAGAGAGAGAGAGAGAGAGAGAGAGAGAGTGAATAGAAAAAAAAGGTTTTTTTTTCAGATAGAAATGTTTAGAATAGTTCAAAACAAGAATTAGCAGATCTTTCTGGTTAGAATAAACAAGTCAAGTAATTATCTTTATATCAAGAAAAAAAAAATTGAATCACCCTTTAAGAAAAAGATTCATTGATCCAAAATGAACAATATTGGTCCCTGTTTAACTGAAAGGAAAGTGAGTAAAAAGGCAAATGACAAAAAATAGTTAATATAGGGGATGTCCCATTTTTGTCAATAGAGATTTCTGTATAAGACGCTAGATGTGAAAATGTGCCAATAAGTCGACCGCATATTTTTAGATGTATAATAACGGGATCCTCTTTGAAAATTTCTTTCGGGAATAATAAAACTGTAAAGGTAAGAATGAAAATGCTATTATGAAAGGTCAAACTGACCTTTCATAATAGTTCATTAAAATGGAAAAGAGCTGGCTGGAGGAAAAGGCGAGATAAAAATAAAATATTTACACAAAGAAAAACAAAATAATCTAAAGATGATATTCCACTTATATAGCTTCAGTTGAAAGAATTAGTTATGGTAATGTCCCTGACAGGTGAACACCAGACTGGGGTTCGAGTCTCGCTCAAACTCGTTAGTTCCTTTGGTCAGCGCAACCTCACCATTCAGCTAGGAATAGGGGTTTTGGGGTAGCATATAGGTCTATCTGCTGAGTCATCAACAGCCATTGCCTGGTCCTCCTCAGTCCTAGCTTTGGTAGAGAGGGGGCTTGGGCGCTGATCATATGTATATAAGGTCAGTCTAGTGCACTTTTGCTTGATAGGGCAATGTCACTGTCCCTTTCCTCTGCCATTCATGAGTGGCCTTTAAACCTTTAAAAGAATTTGCCAAGAAATTTTGCCCCACATTTGCAATTCCTATAAAGAACTTGCAATTCTAGAAGGGATCTGAGTCTTTGTTTTTGAACATCAACACTTCATAAACCTTTTCAGTATTGGTAACCTGAAAAATATCACGAAGAATTCTATTTGGCCAAAAAAAGAACAGCTAGAATTCACGTAAGCCCATAAAGAATACTAATATGATTTCACCATGAGAGTGTATTTTGATTCCTTAGAACAGAGAAAAATTAGCTATGTGTTATTGTAAGAATACTTTTCTACTTATAGTAAATTAATTATAATCGAAGTCTTCATTTGGTGGTAGTTAAAATGAATAAAAAGTATAATCAACAAAACTCAAGAAATATTGTGCTACATTGAATTTGAAAAAAAGGATAGTGGCTGAATTTGAATACTTTCATCTGAGACCAATACAAAGTTGGTTCGACCAGATTTCAAACTTTGCCAATATGAAAAACTGATGCTATCTAATATATCCTTTATCTACGTATCTGTCTTTCACTGTTTAAATAATATATCCTTTGTCCTCTTATCTGTCTTAGAATATTTGCAGTAACCTATCAAGTTATCAGATCCGGACGTCCAAAATATCTAGGAGAATTGCTACATATTGTGCATCCATCAAATCGTGTTGACACGAGAACAGTTACAGATGGTTTCCAGTTACTGGATCCAAGATCTATATCTAGTGTACTGCATGTTCTAGAGCCTTTAAGTATGCGGCCCCAAAACTACACAGACTCACATTGAATATCCGAAAGACTGAGGATATTGAAACTTTTAAGAGGAAACTGAAAACTTTCTTGTTTTCTAAATGTGCATTTGACGATGTCGAATACTCTGTGTGATACTCTACAGTAAATACCCAAGATTTTATACAACAGACAGATCTTTTAAATTCTGTAGGGCACAGGGTTTCCTTATGTGATAGGACCAGGAAAACAGCCTTAAAGTGAAGCAGAGTAAAGGAAAGCAAGTAAAGTAAATAATTAAAAATAAGTATAAATTAAGTTACAAATTACATAGCAAACTCCA
>NC_090749.1:57468476-57490976 GCF_036898095.1 Palaemon carinicauda
GTAAGAAAATGAAAGAAATGGTCGATGGCGTCTTGCATTTTGTGAAATAAAGACTCTTTGAAAATAGAAACAGTACATAGAATGCTTACACAAACACAAAGTATAGACGGTAGTAAGATTTTATTCAGGGTAACATTTGTCCCGCCCATGATCTGTTTTTCTACCAACCTATGGTAGAGGTTTAAAGGTCACTCATGAATGGCAGGGGCAAGGGACAATGCCCTAGAGACTGACCACTTATACATATTAACAACGTTCAAAATGCCAGGTCCAGGGAGGATCAGTCAATGGCTGCTGATGACTCGGCATGTAGGCTTATAGGCTCCCTTACACCACCTCCATCCTTAGCTCATATGGATAGTGAGGATGCAGACTATAAAAAAAAAAAAAAACTACTTTCCTTGAATGGGTCTCAAACCTTAATCCAACGGATTTTCAGGTAGAAACGATTCCATTAGGGTGTAAGAATGCTACCACCGTACATCTTGCATGTTGTAGAAAGCGACTAAAAGGACAACTGGTGCCTTGTAGTCTTGCTTCTTAGCAAAAGGCTAAAGGGCCAACTGCCAATAACTGGAAATTTCTGCCTTGCAGTTGGACTACTTAGTCAAAGGTTAGGTCCACCACCAACAACTTTGGCGGATGACTTCAAAGGACATGAGATCGTAAAAACCTCTGCCATCCTGTTCGTAATACTAGACATGCAGTTAAGTCGAATAGTCAGGCATTCTCTATCATGAAGTTCAACACTACAAAGTAATCTAGAAGTTTTATTCCAGCTGTGACCAAGTTGTGGAATGATCTTCGTAATCGGGTAGTTGAATCAATAGAACTTCAAAAGTTCAAACGTGCAGCAAATATTCTTATGTTGAACACGCTGAAATATAGTTTTTATATGAAATATTTGTTTTGATGTTGCTACTGTTTTTTTAAAATATTGAATTTTAATTGTTCATTATTTTTCATATCGTTTATTTCTTCCTTTTGGAGCCCTTGGGCTTATAGCATCTTGCTTTTCCAATTAGGGTTGTAGCTTAGCTACTACTACTGATAATAAAATCATCAACCACGCCTGATGCTCTTAGAAATAGAGGGCATATATCAGTCAATCAACCCTTTATGTAGTGATAACGATGAGGAAGTAGATGTCTTCTTCTATTAGTTCAGCAAAAAGCTTGAATAGAAATGGAATTCTGGAAAGTTTAACACCATCCCTTTTACACTGTCTGATTTTGTTGGTTTAAGAAGCTAACTTTCTCTTCTTATCCTTTAAGCTTCTTGGTATTCATTGGGATCCATTATTGCTAGTGACAAGCCCTTCCAAAAGGCTAAATTTTGCGAGATAGCAGAAAAAATAGGGGTTACATTTTTCTAAAATTCCATTCTAGACTGAGATGCACGCAGGATCAGAAAAGTCTATAAAATTTATCAAACTCAAATGTGAGGAGCTGGTTAACCCAGAAGTTATAAAATTCAATTATTTTCTTCCTATAAATCTGGAGTTTTATACACCAGGAAGTTCATGAAAGCCAGTAATCTAGACATAAATCTAAAGTTTAAGAATTATACAAAAGCCAGGAACATAAGTCCTCACCTATGAAAATTTTAGAAATCTTATGAAACTCCGGCCCTTCATAGGTAAATAAGTAAATGAGAGTTCATTCATGCATTAGGGTAGCCGTGAAAATTGAGGAAATTTGTAAGTCAAGAAGTCAGTAAATGTTAAGAAGTTTATAGAAGACAGAATTTTAATGAATGTCACAAAATATGTAAGTCAGACAGCTTGCAACGTTCTTATGCTAATAGAATTAAGAAAGTTTATGGTTACAACGTCCATTAAGAATAAATTCCACGGTCTGGCAGTGCTGGGAGAGAACCAGTTACTGAAATCTTAGGTGAATCTAAAATCTAAAACTACATTATTTTTCCGTGTGTAACGCAGAAAGGATACGAGTAACGAAATTCAGTTTAATAAGAAGAATTTCCTCATAAAAAAAGAAGAGCAGTTTAATGTACAGTTGGAAACAGGAGTCCCTAGCACACCTCGCTCCGAAGTAGTGCACCTTGTTATACCCTTACCTCGTGGAGTGTTACCAGATATCATAGAGAGAGATAGTAGAGATGATGGAAGGGGCTAAATATTGTTATTAATGTTTTTCAAATATTCTATTTTAATTGTTCATTACTTTTTATATCGTTTATTTATGTCCTTATTTTCTTTCCTCACTGGGCTATTTTTTCCTGTTGGAGAGCTTTGGGCTTATAACATCTTGCTTTTTCAACTAGGGTTGTAGCTAAACTAGTAATAATAAGAATAATAAAAAGGAACTCGCAACTCAGTATGGGTGTATCTGGCTGCACTTTTTAAGCTCTCTTCACAAGAGCAGATTTATGTTGCATGGTTTAGAAATCAATTAAGAATAATGAGGCCCTTCACACACTTCCCGTTTGGAAGAATTTCCTAGCTGGTGACCCGCGTGGTTCCAGTATAGCGGCTTATCTAAAACTAGCCGCGGCACTGGTAATCCGAGTGGTTCCAGTACAGCGGTTTATTTAAACCTAGTCGCGGCACTGGTAACTCTAGTGTTTCCAGTATACTGTAGCGGCTTATTTAAACCTGGCCGCAGCACTGATAACCCCATGGTTCCAGTACAGCAGGTTATTTAAACCTAGTCGTGGCACTGGCAACTCGAGTGGTTCTAGTATAGTAGCTTACTTAAACCTAGCCACGGCACTAGTAACCTGAGTGGTTCCAGTATAGTGGCTCATTAAGACCTAGCCACAGCACTGGTAACCCGAGTGGTTCAAGTACAGCAGCTTATTAAAACATAGCCAAGGCCCTGGTAACCCCCGTGGTTCCAGTATAACAGCTTATTAAAACCTAGCCGGCGCTCTGGTATCCCACGTGATTCCATGATAGCGGCTCATTAAAACCTAGCCACAGCACTAGTAGCCCGTGTGGTTCCAGTACAGCGGCTCATTAAAACCTATACATGGCACTAGTAACCCACGTGGTTCCGGTATAGCGGCTCATTAAAACCTACCCCAGCAATAGTACCCCGCGTGGTTCCGGTATAGCGGCTTATGAAAACCTAGCCACGGGACTGGTAACCTGCGTAGCTCTAGTATACCAGCTCATTAAAACCTAGCCACAGCACTGATAACCTGCGTGGTTCCAGAATAGCGGCTTGTAACATGTGGTTCCAGTATAGCGGCTCATTAAAACCAAGAGGCCGCTCGGGGAAAATCCTCGTGTGAAGACATGTCCCCTAACGAGCGAAAATATTTCCCTTCGGAAAAAAATCAGCTTATGTGAAGCGAACCTTGAGAGTCAAGTGTACCAGCAGTTCCTGTGTCCCACTGTATTTAGTATCAATACAAAGTGACTATCATAGGTCTTAAATGTTGGCATACTTTATGGATAATGAGAACCACAATTAAGGCAACCAAGTACTTACATTAAACATAAACGTGAGGTTATAAACTGGAGGGTTCGCTCTTGTGACACACGTCAAGGTGGCCGAACTTCCCTCTCGAAGCCCTGATGATGGCAACCCCGAATCCAGGCTGCTGCTGCTACCAGCGTCGATGCTGATGGTGGCTTTGGGCACGTCTGCAAAAAAAATAAAATATGTTTATTAAATAAAAGGATCGAGCAATAGAAACATAGACAAAATTATAGTAAATGGTATATGGTTATCAATGCAGTTTGTAGCTTTAGAGGAAATGTACAACTGTGAGGCAATGATTAGAGAAATGAAAAAAAATAGTAAATTAATGTACAGATAACTATAACTATAACGATATCTATATCTTTTTTACTTCTAGTCTCCGGAACTTTTTATGCTTTTGATTTTCCTAATTCTGTTTTAACCTTTCTTCCTCCGTGAGTCTAAAGGTTTCTCACTTCATTTGGTGTCATAAAAACTCTCAATTTTTACATTTCATACCTGTTTTGGGCCTTGGCTATTTAAGGACACCGGTATTTCTGAATTCTTGAAAATATCACTTATATAAACGAAGCAATCTGAATTGAATTACATAAATTAATTAAATTGTTAAATAATCTTTTATTCATAAATGATTGTTAATATTTCTTTCAGGCTTATGACCACTTGGGAACATAAATCAAAATAAGCAAAACTAAATTGAATGAGAGAAAGAAAACAATATTGTAAATAGGAGAATATTGTTTTTAGGTTAAAGGAGATTTGAAAGAAACTAAGTTTTACTTCGATGATGATCTGCACAGAGGAAATATTTATATTTGTATATTTTAATTGCTAATACTCACACACACACACGCATATGTATATATATATATATATATATATATATATATATATATATATATATATATATATATATATATATATATATATGTATGTATATATATATATAAATTACAACAGTGAAAGAGGAAGAGAAGATAATCATAGGAGTAGACATGAATGGTAGAGTGGGGAAGAGAAGATTTGGGTATTAGGAGGTACATGGAGGAAATGGGTTCGGAATTAGAAATTAAGATAGGGAGCATACATTAGAGATGACTCAGAGTGTTGAATTAGCATGTATGTATACATGGTTTCAGAGGTCTGATAAGCACCTGATAACCTATGAAAATGAATGGAAAGCCAAATAAGTTACATCTTGGTTAGAAGAGGTGACAAAAATAATGTGCTGAACTGTAAAGGGATTTTGGGTGAAGCATGCGTTAAATACCATAGACTCGTATAGAAAGATTTTAAAATGAGAGGTAGAAAACCCAAGAAGAATTCTAGAATGAATGTTTCGGACCTCAAAGGTGAAAAGAGAGAGCAATTTAGGAGGATTGTGTGAGATACGCGACTGGAAAGGTTGAACTTAAGAGATTTGGAGAGGGTAACGGATGAAAATACCTGGGTGGGTATGAGAGAAATATGTGCAGAGGAAACGGAGGAATTAATTGGAAGAACCAGGGGACATGGTGTGTCGAATGGAGAAAAATGGTGGTAGGACAGAGGTGTGCAAGAGTCAGTTAAAAAAAATAAAGGCATTTAAGGTTGGGAAAGTAAGGCATTCACAATGTGCAGAGGAACTGTATAGAGAAGAGGAAAAAGATTCTTGGAGAAAGTAGGTATAGCTGTTGGAAGAGCAATGGAGCAATAGAATGAAAGGCTAGGAATAAGGGAAGAGAAAATGATATCTATACGATTTATAACTTGAGGAATAGGCAAAGATATGATTTGGGGCAACTGGAAGTCATTAGGGATAGAGATGAAGATATATTGCATTACGATAGAGACATTAAGAGGTGATGGAAAGAATATTTTTAACAACTATTGAATACTGAAAATGTGAAAGAAGAGCTGGGAGATGCACAGAGGGTAGAGGGACCAGTTGTGTAGATACGGAATACAGAAGTGAATGCCCGCTTCACTGACAAATAATAAAGCACCAGGTCCATCAGAGTTTCTAATTGCAATGATCAAAATACTAGCTACAGAGGGGGAAATGGAAGCTGAACTTATCAAGACCAATATGGGATGAGTAGATAATTTCTAAAGACAGAGGAGAGTCTAATGCTTTCTATATCTATGCAGAAAGGGGTTATCATGGAATGTAGCAACTACAAGGAGTTAAACTAACAGAGCAGGGTTTGAAAGATTTTGAGAGGACACTAGAAGAGAGATCGAGAGACATTGGTTGATCAATAGACTGATTTGATGTTTTTTGGCATCCTGACATCTAAGGTCATTAACACCGATATCATTTTTTGTAAATAAAGTGTAAAAGAATATTCAATTTAAACCATAACAGCAAAGATGTCATTTTGAAAGTTAAATAGCTTTCAGAAGACCTGCTTCTGAAATAAAGCTAAAAAATAACACTAGCATGGTAGGACACATGTCGAAGAATCTTGGCAAGGATGAACCTGTCATCCTCACCTCGAGCCTCAAACAGATATTTATTGCTCTTGTTACTGTAAGTGGGGCATTCGGTCAACAAATGCCTCACTGTCAAGGATACCAAACAGTCATCACAATATGGCTGGTATTTTTGCTAAGATTGGGAAACAGCAGTATCACTTTATGGAGGAGAGAGACTGTGGATGCCATCTTTATAGTAAGGCAGCTAAAGCAAAAGAAGCCAGAGGAAAACCAGAAGCTCTCCTGTACTATAGGGGATCTAGAGAAACCTTATAATAGAATACCAAGAGAAGTGATGTTCTGGTGCTCACGGAAAAGGAAAGTGGAGTCAGAGAAGTTGATTATATTGGTAGAGATGATGTACAAAAGAACAGATAAAAGTGAAAATAGCTGTTAGGGAAACAGAAACCTTCGAGGTCAGCATTAAGCATGTTTTTATGTGGTGGTCAAGGATGTGTTAAGTGAAGAGATCAGGAACAATGAGCCGTGGGAGTTTCTATTTGCAGATGATTTGGTGATTACAATTGAAAATGAGGAAGACTTGCACAGAAGCGTTTTAGAGAGGCGAAAGACTTTGGAGGGTGTTTGGCTTGAAGGTAAGAATGGATAAGACTGAAGGTATGGTGAACAATAAGAAAGGTAGAAACAGGATAGCCATACATGGAAGTAGAAGCTCTGTTATAGAACTGGTGGAATCATTTAAATAATGGGACCTACTCTAAGTCCAAAGCAAGGATGTGAGGCTGAAGTTGAGGATAGGATAAAAATAGAGCCTTCCTAACCCAATTCCCCACCATCTTACCCTCCCTTGGTCCTATACATCCATAACATACCCTAAACCCCTTTAGAGTCACGACTTCCGTCCCTTTGTAGCTTCTCAACAATTTTCAGGTTAGACAAGTCTTTCTCATAAGCATGCAGTTCTTAGCCAAACCTTAACATCATGGGCCCTCCCATTACCCTTTAGTCTTCTCAAATTTTACCACCATTCTCCTGGTCCCTGCCCATTTACCTCGTGTGTAATGAGTGGTACATTGTGAGCAACACCCTTCTCAACTTTTTACAGACTAACCAGCATCGCAAAACTTGACATCCATTGAGATGGCATAGCTAAAAAAAAAGACCAAACAAGCAAATGATCCCAGGCACCCAGTCTACAACCATCGTGATACAAGAAGACATTTGAAAGCACGGAAGAGCTTCATGACCATGAAAGGACTAGATACCTGAGCCCTAACAAAATACAGACTACTAAATGCAGAGTGAGTGACAGTCAGACCACTAATAATGCCCTCCCTAACCCTAGTGAAGACCTGCCCTGCGTTCTCTCCCTTACCAGGAGGAAACGGATCACCCTGAACAGGATAGGAGCTAACCTTCAGGTATGGGGTTACACAAATTAGGCTGCATGCCCCTACAGTAAGCCAATCCAACCAATGAATCTCATATTATGTAGCTTACCATTAGAGCCTACTTGTTCGAACACAGAACTATGAACAGCAACCGATACAGCACTCCAATGGGTAGAAAAATGGCTGGATAAGATTATGATGATATTAGTAAACAACCCATTTCTACCTTCCTGTGTCCTACCTTCCCACCTTTCTCCTGGTCAAATACTCTTTTACTACAGCTTTTCCACTTCTGAATGAGCCTTTCTTAACTTATGTCTCTCCTCCAAATCCAAGTTCCTCTCTAATCACCTGAGGTCTCCTGCTCCTAACCGACCACCCCCTCAATAGATCTCTATCCACTTCTACTACACTATACTTTAAATCCTACGACAGGTCTCGTACAGAAAAACGAAAACCCTTTCTATTATACCCAACCCCTTTTTCACCACATGTCTCCATCCCAAATATCTTCCTTTACCACAGATCGCTATCCCTAACCCCCTACTTCACCACACGTCTCCCTCCCCAACAGACTCCTTTACCACAGATCTCTATCCCCAGCCCCTATTTTAACAAAGGTCTCAATCCTGAACCCCATACTTTACCACAGGTCTCTATCCACAAACCCCTACTTTACCACAGGTCTCTATCCCCAATCACCTACTTTACCTCAGGTCTCTATTCTCAAACCACCACAATACCACAGGTCTCTATCCCCAAACCCCTACAATACCACAGGTCTCTATCCCCAACCCCTTCTCTACCATAGGTATTTATCCACAGCCCCTTCTTCAACACAGGTCTAAATCCCCAGCCTCCTCTAACACAGGTCTCCATCCAAAACCTCGTCCTTTGTCACAGGTCTCTATCTCCAAACACTTCTTTGCCACAGGTCTTTTAACTAACCACTCTTTTGTCACAGGTGTCTATCCCCAGTCCATCCATTGACATGATCTCTATCCCCAACCAATTATTTGCCACGGGGGTCTATCATCGAACCCTTCCTTTGCCAAAGTCTCTATCCCCAAACAATCCTTTACCACAAGTCTCCATCCCCAACCCCCTCAATTACCATAGGCCTCTATCCATAACCCACACCTTTACCACATTTATGCATCCCCAGCCCACTTCTTTACCACAGGTCTCTAACCCCAACCCCTTCCTTTACATAGGTCTCCATCCCCCGCCCCCTCCTTTACCACAGGTCTCCATCCCCAACCCCCTACTGTACCATAGGTCACTGTCCACAGCCCCTTACTTTAAAATAGGTCTCCATCGCCTAAACCTTCCTTTACCACAGGTCTCTATCCCCAACCCCTTCCTTTACCAGAGGTCTCCAACCTCAACTAATTCCTTTACCACAGGTCTCGATCCGCTATCCCCAAACCCTTCCTTTACCACAGGTCTCTATCCCCAACCCCTTCCTTTGACACAGGTCTCTATCCCCAAACCCTTCCTTTACCACAGGTTTCTCTCCCAAACTCCCTCCTTCACCACAGGTCTCTATTTTCAATCTCCAACCATACCATATGTCTCCATCCAGAGCCCCCTACTTTACCATAAGTGTTCATCTCTAACCCCTTCCTTTACCAAATCTCACTATCCCCAACTCCATCCTTTAGCACAGGTCTCTATCCACATTCCCCTCCTTTCCAACCGGTCTCAATTGCTAACCCATTCCATCATCACAGGTCTCCATCCCCAACCTCCACTTGAATCATAGTTCTCCTTCTCCAACGACCTTTACCACAGGTTTCCATCCCCATCCCCTTCCTTTACTAAAGGTCTCTATCCCAACCCCACAGTCCCCTACTTTACCACAGGTATCAATCTCCAACCACTTCCTTTACCAAAGCTCTGTATTCCCAACCCCCTACTTTACAATAGGTCTCCATCCACAGCACCCTACTTTACCACAGGTGTCCATCTCCAATCTCCTCTGGCATTATAGGTCTCCTTCTCCAACTCCAACCTATTACAACAGGTTTCAATCGCCAACCCCTTCCTTTACAACAGGTCTCCATCAACAACCCCCTCCTTTACCACAGGCCTCCATCCCCAACTCCATCCTTTACCATTGATCTCTATCCCAACCCACTCCTTTACCGCAGCCTCCATCCCAACCCCCTCCTTTACCACATATCTCCATCCCCAACCTCCACTTGCATCATAGGTCTCCTTCTCCAACTCCATCATTTACCACAGGTCTCAATCCCCAACCCATTTCCTTTACAACAGGTCTCCATCACCAACCCCCTCCTTTACCACAGGCATCCATCACCCAACCCCCTCCTTTACCACAGATCTATATCCCAACCCTCTCCTTAACCACAGGTCTCCATCCCAACCCCCTCTGTAACTACATGTCTCCATTCCAAACCCTATTCTTTACCCGAGGTCTCCATCCCCAACCTCCTCTTGCACAATAGGCCTTCTTATCCAACTCCAATCTTTACAACAGGGGTCCATCCCCCAACCCCCTCCTTTACCACAGGTCTCTATCCCAACACCCTCCTTTACCACAGGTATCCATCCGAACCCCCTCCTTTACCACAGGTCTCCATCCCAACCCCCTGCTTTACCACAGGTATCCATCCCAACCCCCTGCTTTACCACAGGTATCCATCCCCGTCCCCATCCTTTAACACAGGTCTCCATTCCCAACCTCCTCTTGCACCATAGGTCCCTTCTCCGACTCCATCATTTACCACAGGTCTCAATCCCCAACCTCCTCCTTTACAACAGGTCTCCATCCTCAACCCCTTCCTTTACAACAGGTCTCCATCCCCACCTCCTCCTTCACCAGAGTTCTCCTTCCCCAACCTCCCCCTCAACCACAGGTATCCATCCCCAACCTCCTCCTGCACCATAGTTCTCCTTCTCCAACTCCATCCTTTACCACAGGTCTCAATCCCCAATCCATTCCTTTACAACATACCTCCATCCCCAACCTCCTCCTTCACCACAGGTCTCCATCACCAACCTCCTCCTACACCACAGGTCTCCATCCCCAACCTTCTCTTGCACCATAGGTCTCCATCACAAACCTCCTCCTAGACTACAGGTCTCCATCCCCAACCTCCTCTTGCACAATAGGTCTCCTTCTCCAACTCCATCCTTTACCAAAGGTCTCAATCCCTGACCCCTTCCTCTACAACAGGTCTCCATCCCTAAGCTCCTCCTTCCTCACAGGTCTCC
This sequence comes from Palaemon carinicauda, assembly GCF_036898095.1. Classification (NCBI taxonomy): domain Eukaryota; kingdom Metazoa; phylum Arthropoda; class Malacostraca; order Decapoda; family Palaemonidae; genus Palaemon; species Palaemon carinicauda. The sequence goes on from NC_090749.1 coordinate 57,478,978, forward strand.
ATCCCCAACCTCCTCTTGCACCATAGGTCTCCTTCTCCAACTCCATCCTTTACTACAGGTCTCCATCCCCAACTACCTCCTTTACAACAGGTCTCCATCCTCAACCACTTCCTTCACCACATGTCTCCATCACCAACCTCCTCTTGCACGATAGGTCTCTTTTTCCAACTCCATCCTTTACCACAGGTCTCAATCCCCAACCCCTTCCTTTACAACAGTTCTCCATCCCCGACCCCTTCCTTTACAACAGGTCTCCATCCCCAACCTCCTCCTTCACCAGATTTCTCCTTCCCCAACCTCCTCTTGCACCACAGGTCTCCATCCCCAACCTCCTCTCGCACCATAGGTGTCCTTCTCCAACTCCTTCCTTTACCACAGGTCTCAATCCCCAACCCCTTCCTTTACCACAGATCTCAATCCCCAACTCCTTCCTTTACAGCAGGTCTCCATCCCCAACCTCCCCCTTCACCTCAGGCCTCCATCCCCAACCTCCTCTTGCACCATAGGTCTCCTTCTCCAACTTCATCCTTTACAACAGGTCTCCATCCCCAACCCCCTCCTTTACAGCAGGTCTCCATCCTAACCTCCTCCTTCACCACAGGTCTCCATCACCAACCTCCTCTTGCACCATAGGTCTTCTTCTCCAACTCCATCCTTTACAACAGGTTCCCATCCCCAACCTCCTCCTTCACCACAGGTCTCCATCACCAACCTCCTCTTGCACCATTGGTGTCCTTCCCCAACCCCTTCCTTCACAACAGGTCTCCATCCCCACCTTCCTCCTTCACCACAGGTCTCCATCACCAACCTCCTCTTGCACCATTGGTGTCCTTCTCCAACCCCATCCCTTACAACAGGTCTCCATCATAAACCCATTTCTTTACAACAGGTCTCCATCCCCAACCTCCTTCTTCACCACAGGTCTCCATCACCAACCTATTCTTGCACCATAGGTCTCCCTCTCCAATCCCCTTCGTTTACCACAGGTCTCCATCCCCAACTCCTTCCTTCATCACAGGTCTCCATCCCCAAATCCCCCCTTTACCCCAGGTCCCCCCCACTCTTAAAACCAACCCTCTTGATGTCCTAGGCTTCCTCAGGTCCACAAAATAGAAAAAAGAGAGAAATAAAAGGGATGATCAATACACCATTGCAAAAACAATCCATTCCCATGACACCTTCGCCAGGCTCTTTCCAATATAGTCTGCAAAATGCTTTGTTGCATATCGTCATTTCTCCCGCAGCTTTCGGGATGCTGTTTCATTGATCATGCCACAGGACTGTGTGTGTGTGTGTGTGTGTGTGTGTGTGTGTGTGTGTGTGTGTGTGTATGCATGCAATCGAGTTTGGAGGTATCCATGAAGGCATTGCTGATGATTTTGTTTCACGAAATGCGAATTTTGCCAAATTTGATTTTAAATATTCGCTGTAAACTATCTGTTTATATCATTAATATTCACTCACGATTTTTAGGAAAATATTACCAAAATTTTTCAAAACTGAAGGATTTTGAGAATTTTCTTAATGTTTATCAATATCCAATAAAACAGATTTTCGTTTTAGGTATTTTATTCAGATTTTGTTAATGATTTTGCAAAAATGAAATTAAAAGTTCTTATTCATATTTGCTCATTCATGAAGCCATGCAATTTGGACATTTCATGAATGCTTAAACACGTTATTTCATAAATTTTGTTATATAAAAAAATGCATCAAACTAACTTTTCGTGTAATTCAGGAAAATTCTCAACTCATTTTGCCATTGTATAAAATAGCTGGCAAACTCAATATAATTAATTCACCTTATCTGCTAATTTAATATTTTCAGTTTTCTTGTCTTTCACATATTCTGTACTTTATAATCCCTTTGATTCCGTTTCCTCATTGTCCTCTTCTTCTTTAAATTCTGATTCACCTTCTTTAACACATTCTAATAGTGTCTTCCACTCCTTCCATTTATCCACGCAAATTTCAACTCCTTTCCAAACTTCCTTCCTCTTCTTCCCCTTCTTCAGAAGATCCCTGGAATCCATTAAGGAAGTCCAAAGTGGAACCCACCCTCCTGAGACAGGAAGATGGACAGGGAGAACAGACGACCACTGTCACTGTGGACGGCACCTTCATAAGGGTGACAGACACTAATAAGGTGCCAAAGGAGAGGTTCCAGGAAGTCCTGAGAGGAAATAGCCATTTAAGGGCTTCAGGTTTACAATTGGGACTGGCAAAGAACCATTGAATAATTAAACTCCAGAAACGTGTTACTGAAATATACCCTTGTGTAGTATTCATTATATTCATTCATTAATGTGATAGGTTAGGAAGGCTTATGTAGATGATTCCAAAAAAAAAAAATGACTATAATCTGTGGCTTTAGCAACAAAGTCATTAACCAAAACTAAATTTACCTCTAACTTTGGTTTTTTGATGAGTCTGGCCAGATAGGGTTAAGGGAGTTCTATCATAAGTAGGAGACTTGTATCTGTAACTAATTCCAAATAATAGAGGTATCAACTCACCCTCCGATCCACAACAAACCAATGATAGCAACTAAAAGGAGGAGCATAATAAAAGATTTAGGTAATATCAGTTTCTGTGGTGTAGGATAAGGGTTAAAAGGGCATCATCTATGTATTTACTTTCAAAACTAAAACTGGAATGACCAAGCGGGTTCTTCAGAAAATTGTACCATTACCAAATTACCTCCTAATGTAGTACACTAATAGGATTAAAGAAAGCTACTGGATATTTACAAGGATCTGGGCAATGGAGTTTCCAAGGAAAAGAGAACTTTATCTGTGACTAGTTACGAAAGTAAAATGTTGGAATAGCCCAAGATGTTCATCTGGGCTACTTTATATTATGCACTAACATGGAACAAAGAAAATATTATCATGCTCTAACATGAAACAAAATAAAATGTTATTTTTATGCATTAATATGGAAAAATTGTATGCATTAATATGGAACAACATAAAAAGAAAATATTATTTTTATGCTCTAACATGAAACAAAATAAAAATTATTTCTTTGCACTACAATGGAACAAAATAAAAGAAAATTGTATTTTTATGCCTTAATATGAAAAAAAATGGAAAGAAAATTATATCTTAATGTCCTGAGATGGAACAAAATGAAAAGAAAGTTGTTTTTATGCTCTAAAATGGAACAAAATAAAATTAAAATGAATAAAATTTTATTTTTATGTACTAATATGGAACAAAATGAAAATAAAATGTTTATTTTAATGCGCTAAAATGGAACAAAATAATAAGAAAATTTTATTTTTATGTACTCATATGTAACAAAATAAAAATAAAATATCTTTATTCACTAACATAAAACAAAATATTAAATAATCTTAATTTTATATAGACGAATAGCTATTGTGATTCGCCGGGCAAGAAGCCGAGAAGGGATATGTAAGTGGTTAATTCACAACGACAACTCTGGAATCGGACAGTTTGCAACAATAAGGTGCAGAAAGGCCTTCTGGGAATCTGTATGGAAATGGGTTCTTGGTCGGGTGGGGGTGGGGGGTGGGGGGTGGGGGGTGGGGGGGGTGTAGGACGAGGAGGGTCTTGTCTCTGAAGATAACTCAAACCCTAAAGACTTGGAATAACAAACGAGTGTCATCAGGAACATGGACGACACCTAGATTATACCCCTAAAGGGCCAATCAATAATCATCTTTGTTTGATTCCGAACACATTCACGCCTTCTGACTGGACGTGCCGATTATTGACATACTCGAGAAGGCGATGCTAGAGTGTAATCTTGGAGGTCCAGGTGATGTGTTCTGAATGTATTATGTATACTGGGTGGACTCAGCAGGCGTGTGTTTGGGCACGTCTTGCATTATGGCCAGGCAAGGGTCAGGACCAACCAAGAAGGGACTGTCAGATATGTGTCACACGGAATATTAGGACTATTTCAAAATGGGGCGGGGGGGAGTTGCCTTCCCGAGTGCTTTCCTCAAAATGTGTGTTTGGGCGAGTGAATGAAACAAAACGAACTTTCCCTCATATACATAATGACGTAAGTACAAGTGTATGAAGATGGATATATTATAGTACATAATTCTGTATAAAATAGATATATTATAAATATATAAGTCCTAACTCAATCATTTTTTTTCTTCTTATCTCCCCTATATAATAAAGACCAAGTGACAGTCTATAAATATATTAATATATATTTCCTTCCAGTCATCCTTGGTGGTAAGACATAACTATACAGTCTCTCATCGTCCCTCGGGTAGAGGGAGAGGGGCTAGTCATACCTTGGTGAGCGGGTTATAGTTAGTAAGCGGGAGGGGATGGAACGGTCGAATGTAAGTGCATATCTATTTAAATATTTAGCAGTCATTTTTGCAGGTCGCATACACTAGTATTCAATATTCTGCCAACAAGTTATCATTTCACGAAAATTTCATCCATTTTTTCCTTATCAGTTTTCAATCACTTTATTCCCAGGTAATTTCACATTTCATTTGTCCCTCCTGTTCGCACATTCATTCTCTTTTATTCTCGGCCATTGGACCTTTTTCCTAGGCGAGAATTCTTCAGAAAAAGTTTGATACTTTTTCTCGACTTTAAATAAATTAATGTTTGTTAAACGCGTTTAATTGTTAGTGTTTAGCCTTGGCGAATCAATACCTGATCTATTTCTTATAAATCCTTCTGATAAATTCTAACTCCTTAAATTTCCTCAAATCCAATCGACAAAAATATAAGTAATCACACAGAGCCATTTTTAAAGTAACTTATGGCCTATTGGAAATAATACTTACATTGTTAAAAAAAAAAAATAATTTTAATCGGATATTCTCCGTAAAAATATAATGATTTGGACCGTATTTCAGTAAAATACAGGCAGCCGTAATTTTTACCTTACTTTCTTATTATCTTTTACAGATTGGTAACCGTAATATATGACTCCTTTACGTCAACATATCTTTTTTTTCAAAAGGTAAATACAGGGCAATATTTATTCCAGGATTTTTACAGTTTTATTTTTTCACGGCATATTTCTAACGGTGCACGCAGACCACATCAATAGATACATTTTTTTTTTAATATATGTAAAATGGAGGTACAAAAATGGTAAATATCCTGGAATAAATGTTGCCAGGCATTTGCCGGTTTTAAAAACGGACATATTGACGTAAAGGATTGATATTACGGTCACCAACCGGTAGAAGATATGAAAGTAGAATAAAATTACGGTCGCATGTATTTCACTGAAATGCGGCTGAGAACAGTATATTTTTAAGGAGAATTTCCGATTAAAATTGCGGCTTTTAAACATAACTAGTTTGATTTTCATCCTGGGAAGTAGATTTATCTATTTTGGATGCATTTTTTGGGGGGAGGGGGGGGTTCTATAAATCTATAACCTTCCTCCAAACATCAGGATAAAGGTGTAACACTCTCGAAGTTATTATTATTATTATTATCATTATTATTATTATTATTATTATTATTTTTATCATTGCTTGCTAAGTTACAACCCTAGTTGGAAAACCAGGATGCTATAAGCCCAGTGGCCCAAAAAGGGAAAATAACCCAATGAAAAAAGGAACAAAGGAAAAAATAAGTCAAGGACAGCAACATTAAAATAAATATTTTTTATACAAACTATAAAAACTTTGAAGAAAAAAAAAAGAGGAATAAAACAGAATAGTGTTCCGAGTGTAACCTCAAGGCAGAGAACTCTACTCCAAGACAGTGGAAGACCATGGTACAAAGGCTGTGGCACTAACCGAGACTAGAGAACAATGGTTTGATTTTGGGTGTCCTTCTCCTATGCTTACCATAGCTAAAGAGTCTCTTCTACCCTTACCAAGAATAAAGTGGCCACTGAACAATTACAGTGCAGTAGTTAACCCCTTGGGTGAAAAAGAATTGTTTGGTAAACTCAGTGTTGTCAAGTGTATGAGGACAGAGGAGAATCTGTAAAGAATAGGCCAGACTATTCGGTGTATGTGTAAGTAAAGGGAAAGTGAACCGTAACCAAAGAGAAGGATCCAATGTAGTACTGTCTGGCCAGTCAAAGGACCTCATAACTTTCTAGCAGGTGGCTGGTGCTCTGGCCAACCTACTACCTATAAGCCCCACTTTTATTCTTCCCTTTTCATTGACCACTACATGGAAAAGTATTTAATGATTTTTACCTATCATTTTAACTACTTTCCCTTAATAGAGATTATGAGGATTGGTGATGGGAGATTTTCCTCTGGTTGCTCTCACAACAAAGCAACCTAGTATAGATGGCCCTGACTAGTACAGCTTTGCTAATCATAGCGATACACACACCCATTCACCAAGTTAAGGTATCCCCAACTTGCTTAATTGTCTTTAGAATTGGAGTGTCTTTAGAATTAGAGTTTAATGAACGATGGAAAAGAAAGCTAATCAGGCATTGGCTAGGTTAAATAAAATTTGGAAATTCAATGGCCTGAAATTACATATAAAAATCAGGCTATATATAAGTTTACTGAGAGCGGTGTTACTGTATGGACATGAGTCGTGGTATAACAATAAAAGTTTCTCCAATAGATTTAGGAAATTTGAGAAAAAATCCCTCAGAAGGATATTGGGAGGTGAATGGCAGGGCATGATTAGAAATGAAACTAAGAGAGATTACTCGAGTGCCATTAGTGGATGAGATCATGGTAAGGGGTAGATGGAGATGGGGTGGGGATGCTCTTCGCACTCCTCATGAGAGAATAGATCAATAAACTTTCAACAGCTGGGCTCAACAAGGCACTAGAAGAGTTGGAAGTCCCAGAACTACAAGGCTGAAGGATATGAAACGTGAAGTGGGAGATGATGGATGGAGAAGTATTGTTTTAAAAACTCAAGATAGAGACGACTGGCGAAGTCGGGCTGAGGCTCTTTGCGTCAGCTATGATGATGATGAAATTATCCTCATATATCACCTGGAAACCAGATATTTGCATGACAATATTATAGGTTCTCAATAATATATCACATTTTGCCTCAAGAAACGTTAAATTTTCAGACCATCGCAATCGCAAACATAAAATCACACTTTATATTTAAGCTCCAAAAAACTTTATACATTGAATGGGATTACTTAAAAAAATCAAAACGCATATTAATTTTTCACTGGACCATAAAAGAAGCATTATCATGTTTCCACATAATGTAGAACATTTTTAAATAGTTCATTATTCAAATACCTTTACCATACTCACAAAGACAAATGCAGTGCACCTTTCAACAAAATATTTTTTACCACAATCTTGCACACAAATATATAAATTCGAAAGCTCATGTTTGCATTCACCCTGACCGAAGTATCATTATTTTCACACAATATATAATCTCCAATTCTTTTTTTATCACAAAACAAGAACCCACACTTTGTAACACTCTTCAAAAGACATTAAAAGACTCCATTGATCTCCATTCCCTTTGACCATCATGAAAATCCAATGCGATCGCCAGACTCCTTCTACTGGAATATCAAATCCAACAATCGCGAAACTAGACGACACAAATTCCATAGTCGATGTTTGCATTGAATCTAGCTTCAACCGTATTTCCTCTTATCTCCGAACATATCCATGAACTTTATCCGTCAAAAGGACCTCTCTCCCATTCCACCCAGTTCAAAGAGACGCGTATGTATGCAGTACGCAATGCATTCGCACGCATTACGCAACACGTATGCAATGCATTAGCACGCATTACTCAACACGTACGCAGTGCAAGCGAAGTTCACCTTTGAAATGACACCCGGTCATTCTGCATGCAAATCCAATTCTGAAGGTAAACCAGGGTGGACCATTCACTCGAGCCTCCACTTAATCTTGCACGTCCGTCAGCCTTTGCCTAACTCGTCCTGGGTCAAAACAGATTGACCTTTTCAGTCCAAAACCACTGATAAGGCATCTCACAAACGCATTCTAGGAAGTGCTTCCTCTATCATTGAATTGTTTGATGGCTTTTGGTGTTTGTATTAATAACATATATACTATAGATTATATATATTATATATATTATGAATAATATTTATAATATATATAATATATATCTTATAGAAATATATCTTTTATATATATATATATATATATATATATATATATATATATATATATATATGTAAATATATACAGTATATATATATATATATATATATATATATATATATATATATATATATATATATATATATATATATATATATATATATATATGCATACATACATATACCAAAGGCACTTCCCCCAATTTTGGGGGGTAGCCGACATCAACAAGAAACAAAACAAAAAAGGGGACCTCTACTCTCTACGTTCCTCCAGCCTAACCAGGGACTCAGCCGAGTTCAGCTGGTACTGCTAGGGTGCCACAGCCCAACCTCCCACATTTCCACAACAGATGAAGCTTCATACTGCTGAGTCCCCTACTGCTGCTACCTCCGCGGTCATCTAAGGCACCGGAGGAAGCAGCAGGGCCTACCGGAACTGCATCACAATCGCTCGCCATTCATTCCTATTTCTAGCACGCTCTCTTGCCTCTCTCACATCTATCCTCCTATCACCCAGAGCTTTCTTCACACCATCCATCCACCCAAACCTTGGCCTTCCTCTTGTACTTCTCCCATCAACTCTTGCATTCATCACCTTCTTTAGCAGGCAGCCATTTTCCATTCTCTCAACATGGCCAAACCACCTCAACACATTCATATCCACTCTAGCCGCTAACTCATTTCTTACACCCGTTCTCACCCTCACCACTTAGTTCCTAACCCTATCTACTCGAGTTACACCAGCCATACTCCTCAAACACTTCATCTCAAACACATTCAATTTCTGTCTCTCCATCACTTTCATTCCCCACAACTCCGATCCATACATCACAGTTGGTACAATCACTTTCACATATAGAACTCTCTTTACATTCATGCCCAACCCTCTATTTTTTACTACTCCCTTAACTGCCACCAACACTTTGCAACCTTCATTGACTCTCTGACGTACATCTGCTTCCACTCCACCATTTGCTGCAACAACAGACCCCAAGTACTTAAACTGATCCACCTCCTCAAGTAACTCTCCATTCAACATGACATTCAACCTTGCACCACATTCCCTTCTCGTACATCTCATAACCTTACTCTTACCCACATTAACTCTCAACTTCCTTCTCTCACACACCCTTCCAAATTCTGTCACTAGTCGGTCAAGCTTCTCTTCTGTGTCTGCTACCAGTACAGTATCATCCGCAAACAACAACTGATTTACCTCCCATTCATGATCATTCTCGCCTACCAGTTTTAATCCTCGTCCAAGCACTCGAGCATTCACCTCTCTCACCACTCCATCAACATACAAGTTAAACAACCACGGCGACATCACACATCCCTGTCTCAGCCCCACTCTCACCGGAAACCAATCGCTCACTTCATTTCCTATTCTAACACATGCTTTACTACCTTTGCAGAAACTTTTCAGTGCTTGCAACAACCTTCCACCAACTCCATATAACCTCATCACATTCCACATTGCTTCCCTATCAACTCTATCATATGCTTTCTCCAGATCCATAAACGCAACATACACCTCCTTACCTTTTGCTAAACATTCCTCGAATATCTGCCTAACTGTAAAAATCTGATTCATACAACCCCTACCTCTTCTAAAACCACCCTGTACTTCCAAGATTGCATTCTGTTTTATCCTTGATCCTATTAATCAGTACTCTACCATACACTTTTCCAACTACACTCAACAAACTAATACCTCTTGAATTACAACACTCATGCACATCTCCCTTACCTTCATATAGTGGTACAATACATGCACAGACCCAATCTACTGGTACCATTGACAACACAAAACACACATTAAACAATCTCACCAACCATTCAAGTACAGTCACACCCCCTTCCTTCAACATCTCAGCTTTCACACCATCCATACCAGATGCTTTTCCTACTCTTGTTTCATCTAGTGCTCTCCTCACTTCCTCTATTGTAATCTCTCTCTCATTCTCATCTCCCATCACTGGCACCTCAACACCTGGAACAGCAATTATATCTGCCTCCCTATCATCCTCAACATTCAGCAAACTTTCAAAATATTTCGCCCACCTTTTCCTTGCCTCCTCTCCTTTTAACAACCTTCCATTTCCATCTTTCACTGTCTCTTCAATTCTTGCGCCGGCCTTCCTTACTCTCTTCACTTCTTTCCAAAACTTCTTCTTATTCTCTTCATATGACTGACCCAATCCCTGACCCCACCTCAGGTCAGCTGCCCTTTTTGCCTCACGTACCTTGCGCTTTACTTCCACCTTTTTCTCTCTATATTTTTCATACTTCTCTATACTATTACTCTGCAGCCATTCTTCGAAAGCCCTCTTTTTCTCTTCCACTTTTACCTTCACTCCTTCATTCCACCATTCACTGCCCTTCCTCATGCTGCCTCCAACAACCTTCTTGCCACATACATCACTTGCTATCCCAACAAAATTTTCTTTTGCTAACTTCCACTCCTCCTCTAAATTACCAGTTTCTCTTACTCTCACCTCGTCATATGCCATTTTCAACCTTTCCTGATATTTACTTTTTACCCCCGGTTTTATTAACTCTTCAACCCTCACTAGCTCCCTTTTACATCCACCTACTCTATTCCCCCACTCTTTTGCTACAACTAATTTTCCTTCCACCAAAAAATGATCAGACATACCGTTAGCCATACCCCTAAACACGTGCACGTCTTTCAATCTTCCAAACATTCTTTTAGTTATCAACACATAATCCATTAATGCCCTTTCTACTACTCTTCCATTTACCACCCTTACCCATGTATACTTATTTTTATCTTTCTTTTTAAAAAAGCTAGCACTTATTACCATCTCTTGTTCAACACACATATCTATAAGTCTCTCACCACTCTCATTTTCACCTGGTACGCCAGGTATATATATAAATATATATATATATATATATATATATATATATATATATATACATATACATATATATATATATATATATATATATATATATATATATATATATACATATTTATATATATACATATATATATGTATATATATATATATTATGTATATATATAAATATATATATATATATATATATATATATATATATATATATATATATATATATATATATATATATATACATATATATATATATATATATATATATATATATATACAGTACATATATACAGTATATATATATATATATATATATATATATATATATATATATATGTATATATATATATATATATATATATGTATATATATATATATATATATATATATATATATATATATATATATATACATATATATATATCTATATACATATATATATACATATATATATATGTATATATATTTATGTATATATATATATAATATGTGTTTGTGTGTGTATATATATATATATATATCTATATACATATATATATATACATATATATATATGTATATATATTTATGTATATATATATATATATATATATATATATATATAATATGTGTTTGTGTGTGTATATATATATATATATATATATATATATATATATATATATATATATATATATATATATATATATATATATATATATACAAAAATTTTAGTGATGAGTCACGTAATATCAAGGCTTGATTATTGCAATTCTCTGTACTTTTAAATTCCCAATAAACTACTAAGAAAGCTTCAAAATGTGCAAAACCGGGTGGCTAGACTGATGAAAGGCTTTAAACTAAGGGAGAGAATAACTCCTGCATTGATCGATCAACATTGGTTACCTGTTAAGGCTAGAATTAAATTTAAGATTTGCTTGTTGACTCACAAAGCACTTACAAGTGATAACCCTAAATATCTTCGTGATTGCTTGGTCCCCTACCTTCAAGCTACCAGCGTTGCTGTAAGAGTTAAACATGCCGATGACCCACATAGACTATTCGCAATTAGTGTGAATCATGCAATAG
>NC_090749.1:57493476-57512150 GCF_036898095.1 Palaemon carinicauda
AGTAACAAACTACCAATTAGCTACGATGGTGAAGATGGGTTGATTTCAATTCTAAGTACAAAATACCTGAATTCGACAGGTATAAGTATAGTAGAATTGTCATTGACTTTTATCTTCCTTCGTGGCCGAATGGGTTAGTCACTGTCTATATAAGCTTGCCGACCAGGGTTCGATTCCCGGCCGGAGCCAAGCTCTTGTCTTTGTGAGATTTCGCCTGGGGCTCTGATCCCGAGGTCGTTAAGAGAATCCAGACATTAATATATCAAAATATATATGGCTTATTTGAATATGAAAAACACGTAAAAATGTGCAAAATTTATCATTAATTGAATGCCAAGTAACAAACTACCAATTAGCTACGATGGTGAAGATGGGTTGATTTCAATTCTAAGTACAAAATACCTGAATTCGACAGGTATAAGTATAGTAGAATTGTCATTGACTTTTATCTTCCTTCGTGGCCGAATGGGTTAGTCACTGTCTATATAAGCTTGCCGACCAGGGTTCGATTCCCGGCCGGAGCCAAGCTCTTGTCTTTGTGAGATTTCGCCTGGGGCTCTGATCCCGAGGTCGTTAAGAGAATCCAGACATTAATATATCAAAATATATATGTCTTATTTGAATATATATATATATATATATATATATATATATATATATATATATATATATATATATATATATATACATATATATATATATATATATATATATATATATATATATATATATATATATATATATATATATATATACTAATGTACGTAACACATTAAAATGGAAACCTAATTATCTAGATAGATTTCCAAAGGCATGCACAAGTTCATGTGCACACAGATTCAACCCATTCCACCCCCTCCACCTTTCCTAACTACACAACGGCAGTTGTGGTTTCCGAGTGTACTCTCGAGGCACTCGCTCTCACCAGGGTATGAAAAATATCTCTCCCCTACTAGAGACATGGAGAGACACCGAATAGTTATACTACTGGCAATGAGGTTCAGCCCTGTGAACTATATTTTCGTCCAATGGTAATCATGCTTGTTAATGAGAGCAAGCCAGAGATTATTCTTATTCAAATTATAATCCCAGACACCTAGAATCTCTTTACATTAATTAACTATCCCCAATTCCAGAATCCCTCAACTATTTGTGCTCTTTACGTGTTGCTTAACAATTCATTCCTCATTTTTTTATATTGTGAATAATTTGTGGTTAGGCCCTAACTTTTACTTTCCAGTTTATTACTTGAATATACTAACCAAGTTCCGTATTTGTGTTATGATATATATTTTTGGCATATTTCTAGTGTTCTTTAAGCATTTATTCTATGTTCCCAAATTAACCATTTGTCCTAGTTTATTGTAATGCATAGAGTTTGTTTTGTTGTTCATTATCATTCTTGTGAACGCTTAAGTTTTAATCTAAGATTTTAATAATGAATGTATATCTATATCAATGATTTTAATCTTGCTTGCTGTTCTTGATAAATATAGTTAAAAAAGATTAAGTTTCTGCTTTTTGTGGCCTTTCTAAATATCATGCTTTCTATAAGCGAAAAAACCGTTCGTTTTATATATATATATATATATATATATATATATATATATATATATATATATATATATATATATATATATATATACATACTGTATATGAATAGATATGAGTGTGTGTATGCATGCATGTCCTAAAAAAAAATGCTGTAATTACAGTAAATGATGTGCTTTCAACGAACTTGATCTTTATTTCTAGAAAGACACTAGTGGGAATCTGAAATTTTGAGTGCGCGAAAACATAACAAAACGTGATTATTTCAAACTTTTCAGATTTATAAAAGGGTCCAGGCACTAACAAACCCACCTAACCTAACCTAGTAGTTCCCATGGCACAACCCCTAGTCAGGAGACAATCACCCCGGGACCCTTTTCCATGCCACAAAACGTAATTATTCAACACTTTTGAGATTTGTAAAGGGGTGCAGATCCTAACAAACCCACCTAACCTAACCTAGTAGTTCCCATGTCACAACTCCTAGCCGGGGGACAATCACCCCGGACCCCCTTCCTAGGTCAAAAAACGTGATTATTCAAAACTTTTGAGATTTGTAAAAGGTTACAGAACCTAACAAACCCACCTAACCTAACCAAGTAGTTCCCATGGCACAACCCTTAGCCAGGGGACAATCACCCTGGACCCCCTTCCCAGGTCACAAAATGTGATTATAATGTGATTATTTAACACTTTTGAGATTTGCAAGAGAATACAGAACCTAACATAACCACCTAACCTAACCAAGTAGTTCCCATGGCACAACCCTTAGCCGGGGGATAACCACCGTGGACCCCCTTCCCAAGTCACAAAATGTGATTATTCAACACTTTTGAGATTTGTAAATGGGAAAAGAACCTAACAAACCCTCCTAACCTAACTTAGTAGTTTCCAGTTCACAGCTCCTAGCCAGGGGACAATCACCCTGAACCGCCCTTTCCAGGTCACATAACTTAATTATTCAACATTTTTGAGATTTGTAAAAGGGTACAGAACCTAACAACCTCACCTAACCTAACCTGGTAGTTCATATGTCACAACTCCTAGCCGTGGGTCAATTGTCCCAAACCGCCCCTTTCATATCACATGACGTAATTATTCAACACTTTTAAGATTTGTAAAAGGGTACAGAACATAAAAACCTCACTTAACCTAACATGGTTGTTCATATGTCACAACTCCTAGCCGGGGGGACAATCACTACGAACCGCTCTTCCCAGGTCACATGACGTAGTTATTAAACATTTAAGACTTGTAAAAGGGTACAGAAACTAAGAACCTCACCTAACCTAACCTGGTTGTTCATATGTCACAATTCCTAGCCGTGGGACAATCACCTCGAACCTCCCTTTCCATGTCCCATGATGTAATTGTTCAACATATTTGAGATTTGTAAAAGGATACAGAACTTAACAACCTCACCTAAACTAACCTGGTAGTTCATAACTAACCTGGTAGTTCATGTGTCACAACTCCTAGCCGCAGGATAATCACCCCAAACCGCCTTTTCCAGGTCACAAAACGTAATTATTCAGTACTTTTGAGATTTGTAAAAGGGGACAAAACCTTAAAACCTCACCTAACCTAACCTGGTTGTTCATATGTAACCACGCCTAGCCGCGGGGCAATCACCCCGAACATCCCTTTCCAGGTCACATAACGTAGTTATTCAACACTTTTAAGATTTGTAAAATGGTACAGAACCTAACAGCCTCACCTAACCTAACCTGGTTGTTCATATGTCATAACATGACATGGAGTTCTTATTAAATTACAAATACACTTATAGGCAACTGAAACATTAGTGAATAACTGGATCTCTACCTTGTAGTAGTAGGCAATAACGGAATTAATAACTAACTGGCCGTTGTGACGCTTTCCAACGACACTGAAGAGACATCAGATGACAAAACATAAATAAACCACTCGTTCGAGTTTCAAACTATTGTAATAAGTTGTTACAGTAGCAATTCGAGACTAAATTTATTTACACAATTATCTTAAAACCTAAACTTATAGAATTATAATGTGGAAGCATTTTATGAACACTCGTAATCTACAACATACGAGAGAGAGAGAGAGAGAGAGAGAGAGAGAGAGAGAGAGAGAGAGAGAGAGAGAGAGAGAGAGAGAGAGTAATCAAATACTAATACAAAAAGAAAGACTAAATTATCATAAATAAAAAGAGATACAAGACAGAGAGAGAGAGAGAGAGAGAGAGAGAGAGAGAGAGAGAGAGAGAGAGAGAGAGAGAGAGAGAGAGAGAGGCTCTCTCTCTCTCTTTGTGTGTGTGTGTCCTCTACTTTTTATGTTCAGTCGTTATTCTATTTCTTCTCTCCTTTACTCTCTTTCTCCCTTTTCTTGTTATCAAATTGAAATATTGCTTCTCTCTCTCTCTCTCTCTCTCTCTCTCTCTCTCTCTCTCTCTCTCTCTCTCTCTCTCTCGTTGTGTCAATCTATCCAATAGATTTCTATAAAAAGATGCAGTCTCTTAATATTACCTGTCTATCTATTCATAAACAAATAATAGCCTTAGTTTAACGCAATACTTCTTGGTGTTTCTCTCTTCATAATGTTATAATATTATGTACTAGTTCGGAAATCATTGAAAATAAAAATATCTTCTACTGCAGACATACGGGTACCAACAAACATGTGCAACACACACACGCACATGCACACACACACACACACATATATATATATACAGTGTATATACATATATATATATATATATATATATATATATATATATAAAATCATCAATTGTAATTAGTCTACTGCAGGACAAAGACCTCAGATATATATATATATATATATATATATATATATATATATGTATGTATATACTGTATATACATACACACACACATACACACATATATATATATATATATATATATATATATATATATATATATATATATATATATATATATATATATATATATATATATATATGTATGTATGTATAAATATATTTATGTACATTAAATGTATATACTGTATAATCAATCTCAACATATGCACATTCCTCTCTCTCTCTCTCTCTCTCTCTCTCTCTCTCTCTCTCTCTCTCTCTCTCTCTCTCTCTCTCTCTCTCTCTCTCTCTCTCTCTCTCTCTCTCTCTTTACAGCAATTCACACATTAAAAAATATGACCCCAGACCGGATCAAGAGACGTTTTGGGTTACATCAGACCCAATTACAAGTCTCTTGGCAATACCTAACCGAGTTAAAGAGATGTGACCTCAAGGAGAAGAAGATGGGATGCTGTAGATACTCTGTTTCATCTCCCAATGGATCATCACATCTCGATGACTGATTCTATACAGTTATTATTATTATTACAACTCTAGTTGGAAAAGCAAGATGCTATAAGCCCAAGGGCTCCAACAGGGACAAATAGCCCAGTGAGGAAAGGAACAAGGAAATAAAAAGATATAAGATGTAATGAACAATTAAAATAAAATATTTTAAAACCATTAACAACTTTAAAAAAGATATTTCATATATAAACTATAAAGTCTTAAGTCAGCCTGTTCAACATAACATTCACTGCAAGTGTGAACTTCTGAACCACCAACAGAAAAAGAGGAAAAGCTCTGAGAAATTAATGACCTCTAAAAGGATCATACTTAATTGGTTGACAAAATAATAAAGAGGTAAAAGATTAACATGTAATTGGTTGCCCAAAAAAGTTTTTCTTATCCATGACAATATATAAGATCTAGAAAAGCACCCTGGGAGTGCAGACCTCCACCACGTCAGCTTATTCCTCGAAACCAGCCTTCATTTTTCCCAGAATCAATTTAGACGGTAGGCGTATTTGAAGTCTATGACAACCACGTGCGAACTTGGGCTTAAGGTTATGGTTAAATTGATCAACCTTTCACTCGACTTTGACCTTGATCTCGGGCTTTCAAAATTTATTCACTTCCACATCTCTATATAACAATTACTCTCTGAAAGTTTCACTACTCTATAAGTAAAATTATGGCCAGGAATTTTTTTTACAAAACAGACAAACGGACAAACAGGGGTGGAAACATAACCTGCCAATTTCGTTGGCGGAAGTCATTACTTTCTTACAAAAAACAGTTAATAACGTAGATGTCATTTGAGGACATAGGCAAAGTTTTTGCTTGGTTTTTGTTTGAAAGAATGGCATTTAGATCTAGGTCTAATACCCAAGACATTGGGTCCCACAATGACCTCTATTTTAAGATACAGAATAATGACTTGAAAGGGATCTGTGATGGTGATCAGCCTTAATGGCTAACTGGTATATTCATGTAGTCAGAATTTCACTGACTAGTTGATATATTAGGGCAGTCAGAATTTCACTGACTAGCTGATATATTTCGGCAGTTCACTGACCAGCTGATATATTAGTGCAGTCAGAATTTCACTGACTAGCTGATATATTTCTGCGGTTCACTGACCAGCTGATATAAAAGTGCAGGCAGCATTTCACTGACCATCTGATATATTCGTCCGGTCAGAATTTCACTGACCAGCTGATATATTCGTGCAGTCAGAATTTCACTGACCAGTTGATATATTCATCTTTTCAGTCCGAATGATGAAGGCAAATTCTAAAATCTTCCTTTTGTTCCGACACAACTGCTGTTGAAAATCCGCTCTCAGCTTCATTCTAGTTATAGCTACGATCTTTTTCGCCATTAAGCTCCATTATTCTTTGGGAAATAGATCCAACAGTTTATTTTTTTTACATGAATTCATGTTGAAATTATTGCACCGCAGGATTTTCAACACTGAAATCGGATTCTTTTTCATTTTAATTTAGATTGAGTTTGTTTTGGGATATTAAAAGTGAAGGAGTTATCGGATTTGAAATGTTCAATAACATTTTTTTTAGCATACAATAACTATATTTGCAATAAAACTCTATCAGGCTATCTAATGAATGACCTGTGTAGTACTGAGTAGGGATACCGTAATGTGGTGAAATAGTGTGTGTATCGCCATGATCAGGGAAGCTGTACTAGGCAGGGCCAACCATACTAAGTTGGTTAGCGGAGGGTGATCAGACTAAAGTCTCCCGCCATCACCAATCTTTAGTGGCCAGCGTGGTGATGAAAATTGGCTAAACTACAGATATGAATAAAGACACATCAGGGGACCTTTATCTTGATTTGGATTAGAAACGGCTGCATTTTTTGTTGTTTTTGTAGTTGTACAGTATATCTAGTTCGCTATCTCAATATTTGGTACATTGTATCAAATGCCTTTTCTAAACTAAGTTGTGTAAGAGAAAGACTTTATCCAATTGAGATTTTTACAGCAACGTCAGAAACTTGAGATGTGAATTGTAGTATCTACAGCTGCTGGTTTCCTATATACATTATAGGCCTATTTTGTATGTTTTCTTATGACGGAATTGTCTATGAATGTTAATTACTCATCCTTTTCCCTGTCGGTTTCCAATATGATAGTTTAAATCTGTGTATTTACCCACAGATATTATCCATATTTATCACCCTAGACAACAGAAATGTCAATAACCTATCCAGGGTAGATTGAGATTTAAGGTTTAAAGGTCACTCATGAATGGCAGAGACATGGGACAGTAACAATGCCCTAGAGATTGACCATATATACATATGATCAGCGACAAAGACCTCTCTCCAACCCAGCAAGGACCAGGGAGGGTCAGGCAACGGCTTCTGGTGGCTCAGCAGGTAGACCTACAGTCTCCCCAAAAACCCCCATCCTTAGTTCACAGGGATGGTGAGGTTACAGACACTACAAAAAAACTATCAATCTTGAGCGGACCTCGAACCCCAGACCAGCAGGATCACCAGACAGGATGTTTCCAATAGGCTACCAACAATGGATGGAATTATCTATCTGTTGAAATATTCCATGAAAAGGTTCAATAACTTTAGTTTAAATGGGGTTGCCAACAATAAATCCGAGCCTTTGTTTACAAAAGATACCAAAGACAATGATCTCAACATCGCTTTATTTTCCTTAGTTATGAAAGAAAGATATTTAATCAGGACCTTCATAAACAAGTATTTAAAATCTAAACTCAGGCGTTTGATGTTCTTCAAGGATGAGTTTAGCTACTAAATATTTAATGAAGTCTTCAGCCTGTGTCCTATGAGGGGATGAAAGGGTTTCATAGAAAAGGGATAACAGTTTTGTAAGTTACTTTGATGATTTATTGATGTAAGAATTCCTGATGGAAATGAACACTCGTAGAGAGACACAATTTATGTCTATGGAAGGCTAATCAAATGTGCATATGTGTGTTTGTGTTATTAATCATAATTACTTTTCAGCTCCTTAATTTTAATGGACTTTTCAGACATGCTTGTTACTAATATGCATTCATTCAGTTGGGTAATAATAAAAGGCTCTTGTTGCTGGAATTCTACGTGAATTACAGCTTAGTAGCTGTAAGCTCATACATGTATATATCAACAACCACAACAATAACAACAACAACAACAACAACAATAACAACAACAACAATGATTGCAGCCGTTTCTAGACTACTGTAGGACAGAGGCCTTTAACATGTCCTTACATATTGTTTTTAATGCCCTTCCTTGCCTTGTTCCTTAGGTAAATAATATTTTAGAATCTTTAAATATATTTTTCTTCGTATTCTGAAACACTTCTTGTCTTTTTTTTTTTTTTGCTTCCCATTCTCAGTTCTTTACGAAGTAAAAATTTCAATTGTTTGAACGACTCTTCATTTCAGGAATAGGAATATTACGATTTTGGTTCTATTTTGCATTACCATGTCACTGGTCTCTGGAATACAAATCTTTCTCTCCCCTGCAATAACTTAGACTTATTATTATTATTATTATTATTATTATTATTATTATTATTATTATTATTATTATTAGCCAAGCTACAACCCTAGTTGAAGAAGCAGGATGCTATCAGCCCCAGGGTTCCAACAGGGAAAAATAGCTCAGTGAGGAAAGGAAATAAGGAAATAAATAAATGATGAGAAAAAATTAACAAATTAATCTAAAACCAATAACAACATCAAAACCGATACCGTATGTCATATATAAACTATAAAAAGACTTATGTCAGCCAGTTCAACATAAAAATATTTGCTACAAATTTGAACTTTTGAAGTTCTACTGATTCAACTACCCGATTGGTAAGATCATCTCACAACATGGTCACAGATGGAATAAAACTTCTAGAATGCTATGTAGTATTGAACCTCATGATGGAGAAGGCCAGGCTATTAGAATGAACTGCCTGCTTAGTATTACGAACAGGATGGAACTGTCCAGGAAGATCTGAATGTAAAGAATGATCAGAATTATGGAAAATCTTATGCAACATGCATAATGAACTAATTGAACGACGGTGCCAGAGTTTAATATCTAGATCAGGAATAAACAAATTACTAGACTGTAAGTTTCTGTCCAACAAATTAAGATAAGAATCGGCAGCTGAAGACCACACAGGAAAACAATGCTGTTGGAATACTCTTGGTCCTCTAGAATAGCTCTTTGGTTCATCATCCTTTATTCTGCGTCGGACATAATGACACAAGGCCCAGTGTACAATTCCCCTTCATGTTATATATGATGTTCTACTTTAGTGTCAAGTTTGACAGGAATCCCTTCTATCGTGTAGGAGGAGTTCCATTAACAAAGTAACCATGACAGACACAATGATTGACAGATAGACATATAAGCAAGACAAATAGACGGACGAATGATTGAAAACTATAGTCACACCAAACTGATGGTAAGAGATTAATATAGCAGGATGAGTCTGAAAATGAAAAAAAAAAAAAAAAAAAAAAAAAAAAACAGGATTAAAAGAATATAAAAAAGAGCCTTTGAAAACAGAATTAATTCACCTGTCAGTAAAGATCAATTATGTTCTTAGAAATTATTTTCATATCGTTATTCTTTTAATCCATTTATATAGAAACATTACTTGTGCTTGTTTTTCCATTGATGATGATAGTAATAATCAAAGTTATTATAAAGTTCTTTCATCTATTCAACTTCAAATTGGGTGCGTCCAGGGTCATGCGAAATGCCTTCTGAAGAACACACTGCATGGAGACCTTTTTAAACTTGTCGAACTTCATAATGGCATCATTAGTTGGCTAACTTGTTTCAACTTTATCAAGACGAAGGGAGTTACCGAGAAGTGAAAGACACCCTTTTGAAGTCTTGAGCTTTGAAATTTTGAATTTTTTGAAAGCGTTTGAATCTTACAAAGTGACTGATTGAATTCAATTTTTGATACTTATTTAGGTTTTAAGTTATCCGCAATATCGGAATATATTATTACTAGCTGAGCAGGATGCTATAAGGCTAAGGGCTCCAACATTGAAAAATAGGAAATGAAATAAGAAAACAAAGAGAATAGAGACCCTGAATGTACTTGGGGGTACATTCAAGCTCTAGCCCAAGATAGTGAAAGACTATGGTCCATAGGTTAGGGCACTACCTAAGACCAGAGAACAATGCTTATATTTTTGAGTATCCTTCTCCTAGAAGAGGTGCATTTCTAACCTTACAAGAAAGGAAAGTCACCACTGAACAATTAAAGTGCAGTTGTTAATCCCTTGGGTGAAGAAGAATTGTTGAAATACCTGAACTATGCATAGGATAAAGGTAAAGAAATTATAAGTTTCGTTGTTTAACCCCCAAAATTAGAAAAAAAAAGTATAAACTTTATTATAATAGTAATAATTTTCACCTCTCTCCCTCCCGTTCGCCATTTACGATGTGAATCCCACAGAAAACCTTATTTTAAGTAAATCATGTCCCTCCCCCCACGGGGAGAGACTTAGTGCACCAATTGTTTAACTATGCTCCACAATGCACTAGAGGAGTTGGAAGACTCAGGCCTACATGGCTAAGGACTATGGAGCGTGAAGTAGATGCTGATAAATTGACTAGTATAGAATTAAAAGCTCAAAACGGAAGCGACTGGAGAAATCTAACTGAGGCCCTTTGCGTCAAAAGGAGTAGGAGGAGATGATGATGATTTTGATATTACTGCTTAAGAGTTTAAAGGTCCCGAAACCTGGAGTTTATTAACTGTAGACTTTAAACGTTCCTGACAAATTACAGTATAGTCATTTGTATAAGCATTGGGTTTTAAAAGGTTTGGATAATGAAGTTGAGAGTTAAAGTCGGCTAAGAAATATAAATTATAAATTTTTATATCATTCTGGAAAATATTTTTCTCCGTCCGTCTCGCATTGGAAAACGCCAAAAAAAGAGACAAAATAAACCGAAAAAAACAAAATGAATTAATGATGAAAAGGGAAATAAGGAAAAAAACATCTCTCCAAAACACTGGCGTCTTGGTAACTTTTTCATGCGATAAAATTGAGCTGGGAAACGACTCTTGATTTTTTTCCTCTATGGCGTTCTCCCTCGGGAAAAACCTACTTGTAGTAAGGGGTATATTGGCTAACTGTTGTGCTTATAATACTTAAACTACAAGGCTCGCTCTCTCTCTCTCTCTCTCTCTCTCTCTCTCTCTCCTCTCTCTCTCTCTCTCTCTCTCTCTCTCTCTCTCAGGAACGTTATGTTTTTCAGCGGTCTCTCTCTCTCTCTCTGTCTCTCTCTTTCTCTCTCAGGAACGTTATGCTTTTCAGTTCTCTCTCTCTCTCTCTCTCTCTCTCTCTCTCTCTCTCTCTCTCTCTCCTCTCTCTCTCTCTCTCTCTCTCTCTCTCTCTCTCTCTCTCTCTTCTTGAAGAGGACAACTTTCCTAAAATCTGCCTCCAGCCAAAAAAAAAAAAAAAAAGTCGGTGATAAGTCCTTAAAAGAAAATTGTTTCTAAAAAGAATTAAATTCCTATCCACCCAGACCCTTGATACAGAGTCACATATATCAAGTTTTTTTTTTTTTATGTCTATAGCTTCTTTCACAAAACATTTGAAATTAAACAACTACTGGATCTGCTTCTGGTTTTAATAATTATCATGCACTTACTTTATAATTAAGTTTAAGATCGTCACATCACAATATTTTCATGATTCTGGTGAAGTTGATCTTGAACTTTATTGGCTACTTTCCACTTGGCAAGGTTAGAACAGACTCAAGCTATGGTAAGCAGCTCTTTTAGGAGAAGGACACTCCAAAATCAAAACATTATTATCTGGTCTTGGGGTGTGTCATAGCCTCTGTACCAAGGTCTTCTACTGTCTTGGGGTGATGCTCTCTTGCTTGAGGGTACACTCGGACGTACTATTTTATCTGTTAACTAATTTCTTTTTTTCACTGTTTTTCTTTTTTTTTTGGGGGGGGGGGAGCCCTTGGGCTTATAGCATCCTACGTTTCCAACTAGGATTTTAGCTTAGCTAATAATAATGATAATAATAATGATAATAATAATAATGATAATAATAATAAAATACGTCATAGCACAGTTCACTCCAAACTTGAATTTTGAAACCAAAAAAATCTAAATGTAAAATCTTAATTTTTTACCCATGGACAGAATAAAGACATCACAAAATTGCTCTCATTTAAAAAAAAATTAAGTTGCAATTAATAAAAAACAGAACACAGGAAGCCAGCAAGAAAAAAATATATGCGAATATGTTCGTGGGTATGTAAGAGAAAAAAGCGATGACGTCACAATGATGCCACTCTGAGCGAAAACTAATCAACTTGTGATTAAATTCCAGCGATGCAATTTCTTTATTTCGCGAAGAGACAGAGGCAGGGAAGACATATTAAAGAGGGATATTTTATCTGAATTGCTTTGCTCTCTGGAGGCTGAAGTCGGTTGCTCGTTGTGGACAGCAGCCACATTTCAGGAGAAGAAATGAGAGCTGACTCAGTACTCCCCAGTTAAGCGGGAATTACGACATGAGATGCTCAAAGCTCAAGGAAATAAAGCTTGAAGGACCAGTAGTGTTTCTGTTTTGGGGACAAGATTTAAAGCTTTTTTTTCTTCCCTGGGGCACTGTAGATGCCAGCAAGAGCGTCGGGAGTCCTACGTTGGGACGAATAAACTTACAGTCCTGTCAGCTGCAGGAAACACTTAAGGATAGCATTTCTCCATTGAAGTTTTTCTTTCATAGAAGGAAAAACTTAGGATATGCAGTAAATAGAAGACACTTGAGGTTATCAGAGGCAGAAAAGCATCTTTTGTGCTTGGTTTTTATGTCTTGTTTCACGAGGGATCTTCACTCGAGAGTTTTCAAAAGTTTGAGAAACAAGATGAATAAGATAAAACCAGAAGTGAACTTATTAATGTGAATTATAAATGAAATTATAATTTGGATGAGGTTAGATGTATTGCTTTAGTTTAATATAAACTTGTCATCTACTTAGACATAGGAGAGAAGTATTAGTGTTTATCTTTTTGCATATTAATAATTAGATAAACACACGATTGTATACTATGCATATATATATACATATATATATATATATATATTATATATATATATATATATATATATATATATATATATATATATATATATATATATACATATATATATATATATATATATATATATATATATATATATATATATATATACATATATATATATATATATATATATATATATGTATATATATATATATATATATGTATACATATACACACACACACACACACACACACATATATATATATATATATATATATATATATATATATATATATATGTATGTACACACAGCAGCAACAAATACATGGGTTTCTAGGCCACTTCAGGACAAAGCCATCTGACATGTCCTTATCCATGTCTGGGGTTTAGCCAGTTTTCATTGCACGCTGGCCACAGCAAACCAACCTAGTATGGGTGGCTCTGATTATTACAGCTTTGCTGATAATGGCGATGCGTAAACTCTTTCGCAGGTGTAGAGTATCCCTACTTAGGAAGGGATATATATATATATATATATATATATATATATATATATATATATATATATATATATATATATATATATTTACATATATATACATGTGTATATATATAAATATATATATAAATATATATATATATATATATATATATATATATATATATATAATATATATATATATATATATATATATATATATATATATATATATATATATCGAAAATAGCTTTAGAGAGATATTTCAAAACAGTGTAAAGGATTCCTTTTTAATCTAGGTCAAGGAACGCTGGAAGGGATTAATAAAAAACGAAGAAGGCTGAGAAGAAATGTAATAGAGATTAACCATACAAGGAAATTAGCCTACTGGAGGATTCCTGTGAGGATTGACGGGGATTTTATAGGACTAGCAGAGCTTCGGTTCTGATTGGAATGGGTTAAAAGAGAGTTGGAATCACCATATAAAAAGAGAGATGGAATCGAAATAGTTGTTAGACCTTTTCGAAGGATTAGAGAATTTAAGAAACGTTAAAACTCTGTTCTGGAATTGTGAGGATTTGATAAAGGGATGTCTTCATTTTAGGAGAGAATTTGTGAACGGTATTAGGTCTGAGTTTATTATTATTATTATTATTATTATTATTATTATTATTATTATTATTATTATTATTATTATTATTATTATTATTAATCATTATTATTTATTATTATTATTATTATTATTATTATTATTATTATTATTATCATTATTATTATTATAATTATTATTATTATCATTATTATTATTATTATTATCATTATTATTAATTATTATTATCATTATTATTATTACAACTTAGCTAAGCTAGAGCCCTAGTTGCAAAAGAAGAATGCTTTAAGCCCAAGGTCTCCAGCAGAAAAAATATTCTAGTAAGGTTTAAGAACTAAGGAAACAGATAGAATAGTGTTCCTGGTTGTACTTTTAAGGAAAAGAATAGAGTAATTCTAGAAAACAGAGTAACAGTATTCCGATATTGTGTTTTAGGAATTTGATGTTAAAGAGTTTTTTAGTCAGTGTTTGAAAACAGTCTAAGAAGCTTGATAAAACGTTATATATAATCTAAACACAAATTAGCGAAATTATAGCAGCATACTAAAAACATTAGCCTGGATAACTATAATACTATAAATATCATAGGGATTTACTAAGGATAATATTATTCTTGTAAAAGAACTATGATTTCTAGAAATAGGTAATGATATAAAAAAGATTAACCGCATGATATAGGTCAACTTGTCTTTATCATTGAATCTGGGTTATTTGTTTACTATACGAGTTTATGAAATGTAAAATGCAAATTTCTACAAAAAGAAAATATATTTGATGAGATTGTCCTACCAGTATTGAATTTGAGCCTTACTAAAGCCATAGAATATAAGCTAGATACAACTCAAAAAGTTATGGAAAGAATAATGATGGGAATAACAATAAGACAGAAAAGGAGCAACATGGATACATGAGCAAACTAGCGTAGAGAATATTCTGACAACATGTAAGTTAAAGAAATTGACAAGGGAAGGACATATAATGAGAATGACAGATAATAATTGGACATTAAGAATACAATGATGGGTCCCTAAAGACTTCAAAAGAAGCAAGAGAAGGAAGAGAAGACGATGGATCAACAAACTGAGAAAGTTTGCGGCCTTTGTTCTGCAGTGGACTAGTAACGGCTGATAATGATGATGATTATGATGATGATGATGCTGATGATATAAATATATACTCTATAAAAAATATATATTTTTTTTTTAAATTGTATGAATGAAAGAGACTTCATAAAGCTGAAATAATATTTTTTCTAAGTCTACACATAAAAATGATTAGGAGAGCTCAGATTGGGATTATCGAGGCTAGAGAAGGATTAGTGGGATTGCAGAAGGGAGATTAGCGACGCCGTTCAAGAGCAGAGAGAATCTTTAAAGGATGGGCAGAAACTACTATAGGATTAGAGGCTTCGAAAAGGGTTGGAGGAGATTTTGAGTTATGTAAAGTTACTTGATGTTTAAAAAAAAGTGAGGGGGTTTGAAAATAGAGGAAAGAGAAATCTTGGACATAAGACAGAAATTCTTTTATGGGCAGAGATTGAAATAGGTCTATTGTTTTTAGAAAAGTGTTAATGGCACATTTGCTTTGCGTATGAATGGTTATTCTCTTTATATTTTTGTTGTGTTTAAAATAATATAAGCTTCGTTTGTCATAGATGAAATTGATCACAGTGATATGATGATAAATAAACACAATATGTGTAGAAGGGAATTATAGCTACCTAACTACGTAATGTGTTTCTTGGAGCTGTCCATTGCCAGCCCATCCCTGGTTATTTAAGGCCGAGTGACCTTTATAGGAGGGAACCCCCGTCCACCCTATCATCAGCCAATGCCCTACTCCAACTTACCATCCTGCCAAGAGGCTCAACGCTCTTCTGACACCCTATGTTCCAGGTCAGTACAACGTGGCCTCTTCTAGAATCAACCTGTAATACAAAGGCATTATGCACAAGCAGTACTAGTAATATGAGAAGGCCATGAAGGATATCAAGACCAACGGAACACCAGTTTAAGAGAACATTGAGATAAACCTGATAATATACTACCAGACAACGAGGACAGGATCCCTCATCATGAAGAATAACACGGCTCCTCCCGTGGATGACTTCCTGAAGAAGTATAACGTCATTTATTCCTCTAAGTCCATGGATGCCAATGTCGTTATGCTTGAATGACAAAGAGGAGACTATCAAAATATTTGTCCTACCACGTTCAATAGGGAGCCATAAAGATGCACCAACTACTGCCGCATAACAAGAACATCAAGCCTAAGGATATTACCATGAATACCATGATCAAAGGCAGTGCCCCCGGAGGGCAGTGTTCTCTGGATCCTGGAGGTCCTGCTCATCCAGCAGGAAAAGCCGACCCTTAACATAAATCGAGAGATTATCCTCCCCTTTTGTCATAGGAACACCACCCAACATCTCGCTAACATCAACAAGGACAACGACAATCAGCGACCCAGCAGTTTGCCTGTGACTCAGATTCTCCAGGCAAACACCTCAGCCAATCAGCAAGCAGCTCGAGACTCACTGGAACTGGGATCTGAGCGGCAGAACAGCCTACCTGATGCCAAGCCCCAATCAAGCAGAGTGTTAGACAATCAGCGTGCAGTACTAGGAGCCCTGCTAGGACCTATCCAAACACCGCCTAACTCCGACGATCATGAGCATGGAAGCAGCCGGAATGTGACGGGTCAACTTCCGGCGAGCGCCTCAGCCAATGGGAGAGCAGCTCCATCCCAGGCTAGGTATGGCATCCGCTCATGGGGAGCAATCAGCGACCAGAGCTTGTCTTGATAATCCCACTGAGCCATATAAATAGAACCAGCCCTGCCTACTTTAATCCACTTCTTGCCTGAAGATGAGAGGAGACACAGCACGCTCTCGTAATGCCTAGCAGCTGAACTTATGTATACTTAGGTATTTTTTTTCTGGTTAAATTATAGAATTTTTTCTATGCATTTTGCTCTCACCCCTACTGATAGTCAACAGAGCAATAATAATAATAATAATAATAATAATAATAATAATAATAGATAAGGACTCTACTTGAGACTGGAATTCATAAAATGTTTCAATTAAAGATTGAGGAATACCTTGCAAAGTTAGAATGTTTTATTTTCCTTTTTTTTTGATGAACATACATAAGTCTACATCAAGATTTATTTACGTGTCTGTAAAACTAATTGAAATGAAACCCTTTATGTTTTCAAACAACTTTCTACTAAATGTTTTAAATCATGCGACACAACGTGTATGTTAACACAAACTTATTTTTTGTGTAAACTTTTCCTTTCTCTCTCTTCTACACCATAATAAGATGGTATTACATTAAAACACCAATACACTGATAAAGGACGATAATAAGCCCTGATTTAAAGACGAAGAAGAAAAAGAAGAAGAAGAAGAAGAAAAAGAAGAAGAAGAAAAAGAGAAGAAGAAGAAGAAGAACTGAGAAGGAAAAAAAAAAAAAAAACTGGTGGTAATATTACGTATTGATGTTCTGTCTAAACAGGAGAGGTGGCCAGTTTGTATGAGGTGTTTTTTTCCTCTTTTTCGTGTGCGTTTGGGGAGAGAGAGAGAGAGAGAGAGAGAGAGAGAGAGAGAGAGAGAGAGAGAGAGAGAGAGAGAGAGTTATATATATATATATATATATATATATATATATATATATATATATATAATCATGTTCCAAAATTCTTGAGAGAGAGAGAGAGAGAGAGAGAGAGAGAGAGAGAGAGGGAGAGAGAGAGAGAGAGAGAGAGAGAGAGAGAGAGAGGAGAGAGAGAGAGAGAGAGAGAGAGAGTTTAGATTAGATTTGTAATAGAAAAAAATATATATATGAGAGTTCCAAAATTCTTGAGAGAGAGAGAGAGAGAGAGAGAGAGAGAGAGAGAGAGAGAGAGAGAGAGAGAGAGAGAGAGAGGACTGTTTCTTCAATACAGTGATTCTCTTTTTTCCCATCCACAACTTTTATTACTCATTTTACTATCTCTCCTTTTTCATGGCTATCTTTTTCTCTCTCTGGGACCAACTGAGCAAGTAATAAAGGTTAGAAATAATATTATTTTGAGAGCGGGCAAACTTTGCTTCAGCAAAACCCAAGATGGACCTTGCAGGGATATTTCTCCCTTTGTTTTCTTTATAAATATCGATGGTCTGAATAGATTAGGTCAATTACAAATTCTTTCCAGTTCGAACAGTGCTTTTAAGTCTAATAATGTTGAGTTAAGGCATTATGTCAATTTCAAATACTTCTCAGTTTGGACACTACTTTTAAGTCTAATAATGTTGAATTCTAGTAAGTTTTTAGGATTTACAAAATGTAACACTTGTTTTTTTTTATTGAAATATGGTGGCCTATTGGAAACGTTCATGCCTGGTGATCACCAGACTTAGGTTCGATTCCCACTCAAACTCGTTAGTTTCTTTAGTCTTTGCAACCTCTCCTTGTGAGCTAAGGATGGGGGTTTGGGGGAGTCCAGTCATTGCCTGGATCTCCCTTGTCCTAGCTTGGGTGGAGAGGGGGCTTGGGAGCTGATAATATGTATATATGGTGAGTCTCTAGGGCATTGTCCTGCTTGCAAGGGCAATGTCACTGTCCCTTACCTCTGCCATTCATAGGACTCTTTAACCTTTAAATTTGAAAACTTAAAACAAAG
>NC_090749.1:57520150-57535150 GCF_036898095.1 Palaemon carinicauda
TAGCAGTGCATTAAATCCTAAATTAAAACCCTCATCCTTGCTTTAAATCCTAAACTAAAAACCACATTATTGCATTAAATATTAAAAAAGACTTACACCAATGCAATAAATATTAAATTAAAACCCACAACATTACATTAAATCGTAAATTAAAAATCATCTCACTGCATCAAATCCTAAATTAAACCCCATAACATTGCATTAAATCTTAAATTAAAACCCACATCATTGCATTAATTCTTAAATTAAAACTCACACCAATACATTAAATCCCAAATTAAAACTAATACCACTGCAATAATCCTAAATTAAAACCCACACCATTGCATTAATTCTTAAATTAAATCTCATACACATGCATTAAATCTTATGTTAAAACCCACACCATTTCATTAAATCCTAAATTAAATCCCATACCCATGCAATAAATCTTACGTTAAAACCCACACCATTGCATTAAATATTAAAGCCCACAATACTGCATTAAATCCTAAATTAAATCCCACACCATTGCATTAAATCCTGAACTAAAACCCCCACCATTGCATTAAATATTAAATAAAAAACCCATCACTGCATTAAATCCTAAAAAAAAATCCACAACATTGTATTAAATCCTAAATTAAAACTCACACCAATGCATTAAATCCTAAATTATAACCTACACTATTGCATTAAATCTTGAATTTAACCCCACATAATAACATTAAATCCTAAATAAAATTGACAACATTACATTAAATCCTAAATGAAAACAGACACCATTGCATTAAATATTAAATTAAAACCCACACCATTGCATTAATTAGTTATCTAAAAACCCACACCACTGCATTAAATCCTAAATCAAAACTCACACCAATGCATTAAATCTTGAATTAAAATCACCCTTATTGCATTAAACATTAAATAAAAACCCACATCACTGCATTAAATCCTCAATAAAAATCCCTAACATTGCATTAAATCCCAAATTAAAACTCACACCAATGCATTAAATCTTAAATTATAACCCACACCATTGCATTAAATCTTGAATTTAAACCCACATCATAACATTTAATCTTAAATAAAATTGACAACTTTACATTAAATCCTAAATTAAAACAGACACCATTGCATTAAATATTAAATTAAAACCCACACCATTGCATTAATTAGTTATTTAAAAACCCATACCACTTCATTAAATCCTAAATCAAAACTCACACCATTGCATTAAATCCTAGATTAAAACCCACAACATTGCATTAAATATTAAATTAAAATCATCACCATTGCATTAAATATCAAATTAAAACCAACACTATTGCAATCAATCCTAAATTGAAACCCATACCTTTGCATTAAATCTTAAAATAAAACCCATACCATTGCATTAAATATCAAATTACAACCAACACCAATGCATTAAATATTAAATTAAAATGAACACCATCACATTAAATTCTGAATTAAAACTCACACTATTGCATTAAATCCCAAATTAAAACGCATACCAATGCATTAATTCTGAATTAAAACCCATCGCATTGCATTAAATCCTAAAAATTCAAACACCCCCATTCTTTGCCAGGAAAATCTATTTACAATAACATTTGCTCATACTCAGAATCTTTAGTGCAAAATTTCACAAAAACCTCTTTAAACCCTAACTTAAAATCAACAGAAATGCTTTAAAATTCAAAACTTATTAAATAACCCTCATATTTGGCCAATATGAGGCCTTTTTTGTCATTTTAAAACAATACTAAACCCGTAATCACGCTTGAAATTATTCTAGATTACATATAAAACACTTCCTTTGAAATACTTTAGTTATGCCTAAATATCTTAAAAAAAGAAAAAAAATCTTTATTGTCATAAAAAAAAACTCTTTCCGTCCATAATCTTACTCTAGTAAAACTGCAAAATGGTCCTGCAACATTGTCTCCAAACCATCTTTTTATCTACAGTATATGAAAAAAAAAAAATGGCATAAAACTCACATGGAAAAAAATGGAAAACAAATCTTCATTGCCATTAACATTTTCCTTTCCTACTCACGATATATGTGCATTGTCTAAAAAAAAAAGTCTTTTTATCTATACATACAAGCAGTATTAACACCAATATTTAGGCATAAAGACCTATGAACAAATCCCTCTAAAAACCAAATCGTCATTTCCGTTAAAACTTTCTCCTCATACTATCTATGAGCTTTGTCTTAAAGACCTCTTTTTATCTATACATACAACCAGTACAAATACCCAAATTTACACTTCAAAACTTATGGAAAAAAAAACTAAAATATCTTCATTGGCTTCAACATTTTTCTCTCAAAACTCACAATCTATGTGGAGAGCAACGGCATTGCTCTCTCCATCCCCTTCGGTGTTGGAGACGAGGCAGGTGTAGAGTCCAGAGTCCTGATGCTGCAGCTCAAGAAGAGTCAGACTCTGTCCTTTTGTTATCACGTTTTGCCGGTGTAAAGGTCGACCTTGTAAAGGAAATATGGGTCATGTGAGTTATTAAATAAAGGAAAAGTCGAATGGATATGTGATACTGATGTTAAAATTGGTCAGATAGAAACTGTAAACTTTCTACTCATACAGGTCGCTCAGGATAAGTCAAACAGATCTCTTTGAATGAAGAAAAGCCAAAAATATCTATCTGAATAAGAAAATTGAATTCCACTGGCTGCCTATTAAAGCTAGAATTGAGTTTAAGATATGTGAAGTAACCCATCAAGTTATCAGAACCGAACGTTCAAAATATCCAAAAGAATTGCTATATTTCCATGAGACAAGGAAATAGTTACAAATAGTTTCACATGATTAGAACCAAGACATAGGTCTACTGTAGGCTCTAGAGATTTCAAACATGAGGCCAAAAGATAATGCAATAAGCTTTTTTGTTTTAGAGGTGTTTCTACAAAGTGGATTTGACAATAAATGTGGAATGTGCAGTGGGATACTCTAAATACCTAAGACTGTATATGACAAAGGTTTCTTAGGTTAAAGAGAGCACAGACCCATACCTACGGGCTGCAAGTGTGCAAGAGCCCGTGCCTGGCCAAAAGGGCCAGGCAATCTCCAACAGCAACTAGCCCAGACCCAAACGGACTTATGTCAAATAAAGGTTAAACAGATTTCTTTGAATAAATTAAGATCAATGTATATATTAACAAACATAGGCCAAATGGACATTTCTTGAGGAGAGAGAGAGAGAGAGAGAGAGAGAGAGAGAGAGAGAGAGAGAGAGATTATATGGATTTCTGTGGATATGGTAAATTAAAAACTATAACACCGGGAAGAGAAAGAAAGACAAAAGTGTCTATGTGGAAAATTTATAAAATGGATTTTTTTCTGCTTGATAAAAAAGTAAGATATATTTTCTTTCAGAAAGCAGAAAATGGAACTTTGAAAAAGTCATCGAAGCTAGGATGGATCTCTCAAGAGAGATCAGGGGCAACTATGCCTTTTGGAAGACAAACATGTCTAATGGATATTTCAAAAGAGGCAAAACTCAAAAAAAAAACTTTCTGAATTGAAGCAAACGTCTCAGGGACCTAGCGAGAGAGAGAGAGAGAGAGAGAGAGAGAGAGAGAGAGAGAGAGAGAGAGAGAGAGAGAGAGAGAGAGAGAGAGAGACGGTCTTTTATTTTTTTAGAGAGAAATGGTTAGAATAGTTCAAAACAGGAATAGCACATCTTTCTGGTTGGAATAAACAAGTCAAGTAATTATCTTTATACCAAGAGAAATCAAGATAAGACTGAATGATCCAAAAGGAATAATATTGGTCCCTGTTTCACTAAGAGTAAAGTCTGACTAAAAAGGCAAATTACAAAAATGGCGAATATAGGGTAAAGTCCTATTTTTGCTAATAGAGATTTTTGCATAAAACGCTAGATGTGAAAATATGCTGATAGGTCGACTGCATATTTTCATATGTAGAATAATAGGATCCTCTTTGAAAATTACTTTCGGGAATGATAAAATTGTAAAGGTGAGACTAGAAAGGCTATTATGAAAGGTCAAACTGACCTTTCATAATAGTTCATTGAAATGGAAAAGAACTGGGAGCAGGATAAAAAGTAGATATAAATAAAATATTCACACAAAAAACAAACAAAAAAATAAAAAATAATCTTGTAAAGTTGTAAAGTCCCTCTTGTAAAGTTCCGGATGAAAGAATTAGATATAGGACAGGGTTGTGGTGGCCGATGTAGTAACGTCCCTGACTGGTGAACACCAGACTGGGGTTCGAGTCCCGCTCAAAATCGTTAGTTCCTTTGATCCCTGCAACCTCACCGTTCTCTGTGAGCTAAGAATAAGGGTTTTGGGAGAGCATATATGTCCATCTGCTGAGTCATCAGCAGCCATTGCCTGGCCCTCCTCGGTCCGAGCTTGGGTGGAGAGGGGGCTTGGGCGCCGATTATATGTATATATGCTCACTCTCTATTGCATTGTCGTGTTTGATAGGGCAATGTCAGTCTCTTGCCTCTGTCAATCATGATCGGCCTTTAAACCTTTAAACGAATTTGCTAAGATATCTTTTTTTTTTTTTTTTTACATATTTTGCCTGAGTTGATCATATTATTTGCCCCATATTTGCAGTTTTCATAAAGATCCTGCAATCTTAGAAGGAATACGAGTCCTTGGTTTTTAACATCAAAACATCGGAAGCCTTTTCAGCATTGGCTACCTGAAAAATATCACGAAGAATTCCATTTGGCCAAGAAAAAAACAGCTAGAATTTACGCAAGCTCATAAAGAATACTATGATTTCATCCTAAAAATTTATTTTGGTTCCTTAGGATAGAAAAAATCATCCATGTCTTACCATAAAAATACTTTTCTACTTATAATAAAACAATTCAAATCGAAATCTCCAATGCAAGGTGGTTGGAATGAGTAAAATGTATAATTAACAACACTCAAGAAATATTGAGTTATATTAAGTTGGAAGAAAAA
Source organism: Palaemon carinicauda (assembly GCF_036898095.1). NCBI lineage: Eukaryota > Metazoa > Arthropoda > Malacostraca > Decapoda > Palaemonidae > Palaemon > Palaemon carinicauda. Next base: position 57,525,105 of record NC_090749.1, read on the forward strand.
ATAATAGTGGATGAATTTGAATCTTTCATCTGAAACCAATACAAAGTTGGTTTGACCAGATTTCAAACTTTGCTAATATGAAAATACTGATGCTATCTAATATATCCTTTATCTTCGTATCTGTTTTTCCCTGCTTAGATAATACATCCTTTACCCTGTTATCTGTCTTTCCCTGCTTAGAGAATACATCCTTTATCCTCTTATCTGTCTTTCCCTGCTTAGAGAATACATCCTTTATCCTCTTATCTGTCTTTCCCTGCTTAGATAATACATCCTTTACCCTCTTATCTGTCTTTCCCTGCTTAGAGAATACATCCTTTATCCTCTTATCTGTCTTTCCCTGCTTAGATAATACATCCTTTATCCTCTTATCTGTCTTTCCCTGCTTAGAGAATACATCCTTTATCCTCTTATCTGTCTTTCCCTGCTTAGAGAATACATCCTTTATCCTCTTATCTGTCTTTCCCTGCTTAGATGATACATCCTTTACCCTCTTATCTGTCTTTCCCTGCTTAGAGAATACATCCTTTACCCTCTTATCTGTCTTTCCCTGCTTAGAGAATACATCCTTTATCCTCTTATCTGTCTTTCCCTGCTTAGAGAATACATCCTTTATCCTCTTATCTGTCTTTCCCTGCTTAGATAAAACATCCTTTATCCTCTTATCTGTCTTTCCCTGCTTAGATAATACATCCTTTACTCTCTTATCTGTCTTTCCCTGCTTAGAGAATACATCCTTTATCCTCTTATCTGTCTTTCCCTGCTTAGAGAATACATCCTTTATCCTCTTATCTGTCTTTCCCTGCTTAGATAATACATCCTTTACCCTCTTATCTGTCTTTCCCTGCTTAGAGAATACATCCTTTATCCTCTTATCTGTCTTTCCCTGCTTAGAGAATACATCCTTTATCCTCTTATCTGTCTTTCCCTGCTTAGATAATACATCCTTTATCCTCTTATCTGTCTTTCCCTGCTTAGATAATACATCCTTTACCCTCTTATCTGTCTTTCCCTGCTTAGAGAATACATCCTTTATCCTCTTATCTGTCTTTCCCTGCTTAGAGAATACATCCTTTATCCTCTTATCTCTCTTTCCCTGCTTAGAGAATACATCATTTATCCTCTTAGCTGTCTTTCCCTGCTTAGATAATACATCCTTTATCCTCTTGTCTTTCTTTCCCTGCTTAGATAATATATCCTTTATCCTCTTATATGTCTTTCCCTGGTTAGATAATATATCCTTATCCTCTTATCTGTATTCCCTGCTTAGAATGGATTCTAAGATATGTGCAGTAACCCATCAAGTTATCAGAACCGGACGTCCAAAATATCTAAGAGAATTGCTATATATTGTGCAGTCAATAAATCGTATCAACACGAGAATAGTTACAGATGGTTTCGAGTTACAGGATCCAAGATTTATGTCTATTGTAGATTCTATAGCTCTCAAATATGCGGCCCCGAGACTATACAAACTCACATTGAATATCTGGAAGTCTGAAGATATTAGAACTTTCAAGAGGTAACTGAAGATTTCCTTATTTTCTAAATGCTTTCATAATGTGCATTTGACAATTAATGTGGAATACGATGTGTCATACACTTAAATACCTAATACTCTATACAGCAAACAGGGCACTGCAGGGCACAGGATTTCCATATGTGATAGGATCAGGAAAACAGCCCTTAAAGTAAAGCATAGCAAAGTAAAGCAAATAACGTAAATAAATAAAATACATAAGTATAAATTGAGTTATAAATTACACAGCAAACTCCAAACAATAAAACTCAACAAAACCTGAGCCAAGAATATACAGAACATTTGTTTTAATATAAAAAAAAATAAAAATGACCAAATGACCATCATTATCGAGACCTTACCAAGAACAATACTTATACAACTACAAATGATAATGAATGGAAATGCAAAAAGCGAGACAATTCTGGGACTAGACAAGCCTAACCTATTTGCAGCTGATCTGCAGAGATAAGTTTTAACAAATAGATCACTATTCATGTACACATTTACGCCCCACTGATTTAGCAGCATTGATTCTGACAATCTATTTCAGTGTTAAAAACAAATATTGAGTGACATGTCAATCAGAGGCCCCTAATGAAAGGGCAAATAATGTTGGGGCTGATCATTGATCATTGGTTCGAAAGTTTTCGTTCTCTTGCTTTAAGTATTTGAAGGATAAAACGATGTATTGTGGAACTGCGCACTGAAACGAGAGAGAGGGAGAGAGGGAAGTTGACTGGAAACATGTTTTGATCATTATGTCATAAATTTTCGGTCATTTTCAATATTAATAATATTACAATGAATGATAAAAGCAAATAGAAAAACAGGGGAAATGGCAATAGCTTTAGTAGTATTACTATATTCATTCTATCAAAATGATCTGAGGAACTGAATAAAAATAAGAATTAGGAAAAATAATAAATGTCCCCTTGTAATTTCAGTACCTTCTTGTTTATTTATTCAATATAATTAACACACCAAAAGCTAAATGAATATTAGTAATGTTAAATGAAGTAAAGAAATTATTCCACTTATCAATAAGGTTTTTATTTATTATAATTTTACCGAAGATTTTCTTTGGGCATTCCAGTAGTAGCAGTTAGAAAACAAAATGAAAATTTATAATTACAAAATTTTGCTGTTGTTAATACTTTAATTTTTTTTTTTCAAATATATTCTTGCATATATTATGAGTTGGGATATCTTAACGTAGTGAAAGAATTTGTGTATCGCCACGATCAGCAATGTTCAACTAGTCCGGGCCACCCATACTGGGGTGGTTTGCTGTGGGTGATCAGACAAAAATCTCGTTCATCCGCACTGGTCAGCGTGGTGATGAAAACTAGCCAAAAACCAGACATGAATAAAGACATGTCTCAGACCTTTGTCCTAAACTGGACTAGATATGGCTGCATTTGTTGTTGTTGTTGTTGTACATTCTGATAAGCCAAGCAATGTTTTGGACAAATACCAGACATGAATAAAGACATCTCTGTGACCTTTGTCCCGGATTGGACAAGATATGGCTACATTTGTTGTTGTTGTTGTAGGTAATGTTGTTATTGTTGTTGTATATTCTGATAGGCCAAGCGATGTTTTGCCCAAACACCAGGCATGAATAAAGATATGTCTGAGACCTTTGTCCCGCATTAGACAAGATATGGCTGCATTTGTTGTTGTTGTTTTATATTCTGATAAGCCAATGAATTTATTGATAAAAATACCATGATACAAAAATGCTCTTCTTAATAAACGTTAATTCTCTGCAAATGAATTAAAAAGCCACATAAAATCGAAACTAACAAAACGCTTCGATCAAATTCTCTGTCGGCAAACAAAATCCGCTGTTGATACGGCCTCCCAAAAATTGCCTCCGGCCTGAAATGCCATTACGTTGGGAATGAAATTCTGGATCCATATTGCGTTAATGAGGTTATGGGCAACTGAAATTACGCCATCGGTTATAACATGACGCGAGTAAAAAACACTTTCATGTTGAGCCTGATGTAAAAAACTTTTCATGGCGGTGAATGAATGAAAACCATACATGTTAATATATGAGTTGGGATACATCGTATCTCTCTGAATATACTTTTGTGTATATGTATAAATAAACGTGTGTATATATTTATACATGCACCCACACACACACACACACACACACATATATATATATATATATATATATATATATATATATATATATATATATATATATATATACATATATATATATATATATATATATATATATATATATATATATATATATATATATATATATATATATATATATATATATATATATATATATATATATATATATATATATATTAAAAGGGGCTAGCGTTCGATCCCAAGTATGAGGTAGAAATTTATTTCTATTTGAACACGATGTTGTGTTGATATTTATCCATATTGACTCATAAGGGGTAATTAGAATGAATTACTACCAATTGTGTCAGGTGGTGGGCCGCGATATCGGGTAAAACTCGCTGGTAAGAGACTCATGTCTCGCCAGGTAAATCCTCGGAGAGCTGGGTAGCGTCAGGTTCCGATATCTTTTATGGCCTCTCGTGGAATGGTTGGTTCCGACCTGGCCTTTCATTAGAAGGGGCTAGCGTTTCGATCCCAAGTATGAGGTAGAAATTTATTTCTATTTGAACACGATGTTATGTTGATATTTATCCATATATATATACATATATATATATATATATATATATATATATATATATATATATATATATATATATATATATATATATATATATAATGAATATATATGTTATATGAAATAGATATATATATATATATATATATATATATATATATATATATATATATATATATATATATATATATATATATTTATATATATATATATATATATATATATATATATATATATATATATATATATATATATATATAAAATAAATAAATATATATATTATATATAAAATAAATATATATATATATATGTATATATATATAATATATATATATATATATATATATATATATATATATATATATATATATATATATATATATATATATATATATATATATATATATATATATATATATATATATATATATATATATATATATATATATATATATATATATATATATAATTACTGTACTGCAATTTGTTCAGTGTACTTTTCTCTTGGTAAGGGTAGAAGAGACTCTTTAACTATGTTAAGCAGCTCTTCTAGGAGAAGGACACTCTAAAATTAAACCTTTGTTCTCTAGTCTTGGGTAGTGCCATAGCCTCTGTACCATGGTCTTCCACTGTCTTGGGTTAGAGTTCTCTTGCTTGAGGGTACACTCGGGCACACTATTCTATCTTATTATTTTTTTTTCTTCCTCTTGATTTTTTAAATGATGTGTTGGGCAGACTTAATAGAAGGGCCATGGATGCCTGGTGGTTTATCAAGAGGTTGTCTTTTCCTTTTTCCGACTCCTTTTCTTCTCCAAACCATCCTTACTGTCCTCCCTTCAGTTGAAGTGGCTATCCTGGAGGGTATTTAGCCTTGCATGGTGTATCGGCTCCTCCATGTTGACCAGTTTTTCCGACTTTTTACTATAATTCTGTACATATTGTTTTTGTTATAATTCTTGTTAATCTAGTTTTTAAGTATGATGTCTCTTTTTTTATTTCTATTAATTCCTATGCTGTCTGGAGACATTGAGCGAAATCCGGGACCAGTACGTCCTAAATTTCGACAATGTCGTCTTCTGTATTGCAATATTCGTGGTCTTCATGCAAATATCCAAGACCTTACAGTTGCGTCCAGAAATTATGATATTCTTTTGTGCTCAGAAACTTTGGTTTCTAATATGAGGCACTCATCTGAGCTCCTTATAACTGGTTTTAAGAAGCCAATAATGTTGAAACGTGATGCCATCCCTAGGGCCAAGGGAATGGCGGTGTATATTAGGACCGAGTACCCTGCTTCTCATAAGTCCTTCTATCAATGTGGATGTCATGAGATTCAGGTAATAAAAGTTTGTGGCAGGCATAACAACTTTTATTTGTGTTCGATACTACTGGAATCAAGACATGGATGATTCTATCTTCGATTGTCTTCTTACCATTATGGCTCAGATACAAGAAGATGATAGAAAGGCTTCTTTTGTCTTTGTTGGTGATTTTAATGTTCACCATAGAGAGTGGTTAAGTTCTATCTCTCCTACCGATCGCCATGGCTTAAGAGCTTTAGACTTTGCCTCTGAATCAGGCTGTGAACAAATCATAAATGAAGCTACTCACAGTGTCTGGTAATTGCTTGGACCTCGTATACACTGACTCCCCTGGCGTTATAACTAGTAAGGTTGGTTCTCCAGTCGGGACATCTGATCATGCCTTGATTTCGTTATTAGTGAAGACTGAGCAGCCTGTCCTTGATATATCATATTCTTGTAGAATTTATATGAAATCCCAAGCAGACTGGAATGGGATTTTGCATGATCTTTTGTGCTTGAATTGGTCACAATTATATAGTAGTGTAGATCCTGTTGTCCCTTTGATTGAGAATCTAGTCAACATAATTGATAGGCGTATCCCTTCTCGTGTGCTAAGGTACCAAGTGAAGGACAAAACGTGGTTCAATGATGATTGTAGACGTGCTTATTTGGAGAAGCAGGAGGCCTATCACCTTTGGAAGGGTAACAGATCAGATTTAACCTGGAACAACTACACTCAGCTTCGAGCTTTTGCTCAGAGAGTTTATGCCTCAACTGAAAAGGAGTACAATTTAACCATAAAAGAAACCCTTTCTGGTACAATTCAGAAACATAAATGGTGGTCTACCCTTAAATCTGCACTCTTTGGTGTAGATGTAACAGTTACTCCTCAACTTAAACCAGATGGCTCAGTCACTCACTGTCCAAAGGAAAAGGCGACCCTTTTGGCTGATGTTTTGACAGTAAACAGAGTAATGAGAAACTTGAACTTCCTCATTCCTGTTTTCCTGAGGCTAAACTAACTAGTTTAGCTTTTCGATCTCGTTAGATTAAATTTCTGTTGATGGACCTTGATGCTTATGGAGGCGTAGACCCAAATGGTATTTTTCCTTTGTTTTTTATAAAGACAGCAGATTTCTTAGTTCCAAAGTTATCTGTTATTTTGTGCAAGTTAGCAAGAAGAGGAGCTTTTAGCACTTGTTGGAGAATTGGTAATGTTACTCCTCTATGTAAATGTGTTTGTGGTAGCTCGAGTCCCACTGATTACCGCCCAATTTCCATAACTCCCATATTATCTAAAGTTTTTGAACGTCTTCTGGCAAAACGTCTTAATAGGTTTGCTGAAGGTAATCATCTACTCCCAAGTTTGCAATTTGGTTTTCGTAAAGGCCTTGGAGCATGTGATGCCCTTCTTACAATCTGTCCTTGATATATCATATTCTTGTAGAATTTATATGAAATCCCAAGCAGACTGGAATAGGATTTTGCATGATCTTTTGTGCTTGAATTGGTCACAATTATATAATAGTGTAGATCCGGTTGTCCCTTTGAATGAAAATCTAGTCAACATAATTGATAGGCGTATCCCTTCTCGTGTGCTAAGGTACCAAGTGAAGGACAAACCGTGGTTCAATGATGATTGTAAACGTGCTTATTTGGAGAAGCAGGAGGCCTATCACCTTTGGAAGGGTAACAGATCAGATTTAACCTGGAACAACTACACTCAGCTTCAAGCTTTTGCTCAGAGAGTTTATGCCTCAACTGAAAAGGAGTACAATTTAACCATAAAAGAAACCCTTTCTGGTACAATTCAGGAACATAAATGGTGGTCTACCTTTAAATCTGCACTCTTTGGTGTAGATGCAACAGTTCCTCCTCAACTTAAACCAGATGGCTCAGTCACTCACTGTCCAAAGGAAAAGGCAACCCTTTTGGCTGATGTTTTGACAGTAAACAGAGTAATGAGAAACTTGAACTTCCTCATTCCTGTTTTCCTGAGGCTAAACTAACTAGTTTAGCTTTTCGATCTCGTGAGATTAAAGCTCTGTTGATGGACCTTGATGCTTATGGAGGTGTAGACCCAAATGGTATTTTTCCTTTGTTTTTTATAAAGACAGCAGATTTCTTAGTTCCAAAGTTATCTGTTATTTTGCGCAAGTTAGCAAGAAGAGGAGCTTTTAGCACTTGTTGGAGAATTGGTAATGTTACTCCTCTATGTAAATGTGTTTGTGGTAGCTCGAGTCCCACTGATTACCGCCCAATTTCCATAACTCCCATATTATCTAAAGTTTTTGAACGTCTTCTGGCAAAACGTCTTAATAGGTTTGCTGAAGGTAATCATCTACTCCCTAGTTTGCAATTTGGTTTTCGTAAAGGCCTTGGAGCATGTGATGCCCTTCTTACAATCTGTCCTTGATATATCATATTCTTGTAGAATTTATGAAATCCCAAGCAGACTGGAATGGGATTTTGCATGATCTTTTGTGCTTGAATTGGTCACAATTATATAATAGTGTAGATCCGGTTGTCCCTTTGAATGAAAATCTAGTCAACATAATTGATAGGCGTATCCCTTCTCGTGTGCTAAGGTACCAAGTGAAGGACAAACTGTGGTTCAATGATGATTGTAGACGTGCTTATTTGGAGAAGCAGGAGGCCTATCACCTTTGGAAGGGTAACAGATCAGATTTAACCTGGAACAACCACACTCAGCTTCAAGCTTTTGCTCAGAGAGTTTATGCCTCAACTGAAAAGGAGTACAATTTAACCATAAAAGAAACCCTTTCTGGTACAATTCAGGAACATAAATGGTGGTCTACCTTTAAATCTGCACTCTTTGGTGTAGATGTAACAGTTCCTCCTCAACTTAAACCAGATGGCTCAGTCACTCACTGTCCAAAGGAAAAGGCAACCCTTTTGGCTGATGTTTTGACAGTAAACAGAGTAATGAGAAACTTGAACTTCCTCATTCCTGTTTTCCTGAGGCTAAACTAACTAGTTTAGCTTTTCGATCTCGTGAGATTAAAGCTCTGTTGATGGACCTTGATGCTTATGGAGGTGTAGACCCAAATGGTATTTTTCCTTTGTTTTTTATAAAGACAGCAGATTTCTTAGTTCCAAAGTTATCTGTTATTTTGCGCAAGTTAGCAAGAAGAGGAGCTTATAGCACTTGTTGGAGAATTGGTAATGTTACTCCTCTATGTAAATGTGTTTGTGGTAGCTCAAGTCCCACTGATTACCGCCCAATTTCCATAACTCCCATATTATCTAAAGTTTTTGAACGTCTTCTGGCAAAACGTCTTAATAGGTTTGCTAAAGGTAATCATCTACTCCCTAGTTTGCAATTTGGTTTTCGTAAAGGCCTTGGAGCATGTGATGGCCTTCTTACAATCTGTCCTTGATATATCATATTCTTGTAGAATTTATATGAAATCCCAAGCAGACTGGAATGGGATTTTGCATGATCTTTTGTGCTTGAATTGGTCACAATTATATAATAGTGTAGATCCGGTTGTCCCTTTGATTGAGAATCTAGTCAACATAATTGATAGGCGTATCCCTTCTCGTGTGCTAAGGTACCAAGTGAAGGACAAACCGTGGTTCAATGATGATTGTAGACGTGCTTATTTGGAGAAGCAGGAGGCCTATCACCTTTGGAAGGGTAACAGATCAGATTTAACCTGGAACAACTACACTCAACTTCGAGCTTTTGCTCAGAGAGTTTATGCCTCAACTGAAAAGGAGTACAATTTAACCATAAAAGAAACCCTTTCTGGTACAATTCAGGAACATAAATGGTGGTCTACCCTTAAATCTACACTCTTTGGTGTAGATGCAACAGTTCCTCCTCAACTTAAACCAGATGGCTCAGTCACTCACTGTCCAAAGGAAAAGGCAACCCTTTTGGCTGATGTTTTGACAGTAAATAGAGTAATGAGAAACTTGAACTTCCTCATTCCTGTTTTCCTGAGGCTAAACTAACTAGTTTAGCTTTTCAATCTCGTGAGATTAAAGCTCTGTTGATGGACCTTGATGCTTATGGAGGTGTAGACCCAAATGGTATTTTTCCTTTGTTTTTTTATAAAGACAGCAGATTTCTTAGCTCCAAAGTTATCTGATATTTTGTGCAAGTTAGCAAGAAGAGGAGCTTTTAGCACTCGTTGGAGAATTGGTAATGTTACTTCTCTATGTAAATGTGTTTGTGGTAGCTCGAGTCCCACTGATTACCGCCCAATTTCCATAACTCCCATATTATCTAAAGTTTTTGAACGTCTTCTGGCAAAACGTCTTAATAGGTTTGCTAAAGGTAATCATCTACTCCCTAGTTTGCAATTTGGTTTTCGTAAAGGCCTTGGAGCATGTGATGCCCTTCTTATAATCTCCAATGCTGTACAGAAATCCCTTGATTGTGGTCAGGAAGTTCGTATGATTGGCCTTGATTTTAGTGCTGCCTTTGACCGTGTTAATCATGAGGGCCTTGTTTTCAAACTGAAACAGTTGGGAGTGGGTGGGTCGTTTCTTAGCATTATTATTGATTTTTTAA